>NC_079451.1:7768987-8068987 GCF_903798145.1 Danio aesculapii
AAAAAGAAAGGTAAAGAGTGTTTACCAAGTCTGTAAAGTACTTTACACAACTTTACAGACATCTTCAAAGACATTTTGTATTTACTGTACAAAAATAACTTTTCTATTATTATTATTATTATTATTATTATTATTATTATTATTATTATTATTATTAAGGGACTAAGCCGAAAAGAGAATGAATTATTGAATGAATGAATAAATGAATTATTATTATTATTATTATTATTATTATTATTATTATTATTATTATTATTATTATTAAGGGACTAAGCCGAAAAGAGAATGAATGAATGAATTATTGAATGAATGAATGAATAAATGAATTATTATTATTATTATTATTATTATTAAGGGACTAAGCCGAAAAGAGAATGAATGAATGAATTATTGAATGAATGAATGAATGAATAAATGAATTATTATTATTATTATTATTATTAAGGGACTAAGCCGAAAAGAGAATGAATGAATGAATTATTGAATGAATGAATGAATGAATAAATGAATTATTATTATTATTATTATTATTATTATTATTATTACTATTAGCAATTCATTTCACTATTATTATGTTTCAAGCCAAAGTTAAAAATTTAACAATGTAATTTACAAAATCATTAGCATTCACATTTCTGCATTTGAAGAGTTTAGATGCAAAAACTTCTAAATGGCGTCTGAAATTTTCCTCTAAAATGAGAATTTTTATTAGTCTCCTGTGTGTATATTCAGTAAGATCACTTTAATGGCAAAGAATAAGTCCTTTTCCTGGTCTTTAAAATAAAATATCTTAACATAAACAAAGGAGGCTGAGAAAAAGGTTCAGTTTCGATGGAAATTTCAGGCGGCACTTACAGGTTTTTGCATCTGAACTCTTCATTTAATCCCTCCAAAAAAAAAACAAAAAAAAAAAAACAGATCTATAAATTTTCATCATAAGAGCCTCAACACAACCTCAACTGTTGTTTTGAAGGTAGGACAAAAAGATTTTTTGCGGTACTCAACCATATGCTGCAAATGCTGTTGACTGCATGCAAGAGGTATTGAATCTGTAATATTCCTTTAATAATGCAGTAATTATGGGATGATGCAGTCATTAACTCAAAATAAACCCCAACATGGGACCTAGAACCACACTAAAGCGGGTTATTTTATGATAATGATTGACTCGCTGTATTTTATCCTCTTATTATATGGCAAATTGCCAGATAATTACATAAATGGATGACCATGAAATATTAATCACAGTTGAGGCCGAATGGAACAGTTGTACAAGACAAAAACAACACCAAACTGTATACAAAAATCTGTTACATGACAATGTTTTTAGGAATTAATTATTAAATATGGATGTGATAATAAATCTACTGCACTACCGTTTAAAATATTGATTGTTTCCTTTGTTTAACATATTATATTATTAAAATATATAGTCATGAACATACAGGGGTTCAACACACTTGATCTTATTGATGAGGAAGAAAAAGCAGTAGGTATAATGTGAGGTTGAAGTAGCATTCCACCTGGGTTTAGTAGGATCTCCATCACCGCACAGGAAGTGAAGTGCTGAGTCAGGCCCATTACTCTGGAAACTTATAACCGGCACTGCACTCTTTATCACACCTGTTAGTGAGCAAACACAAACACACACACTTAGAAATCATGGTACATTACTCTAACTAATTAGTAGGGCCAGACGGAATCTGTGGACGTTTGTTGCTATTTCTGCTGAGAATTTTGGTAAAAATCTGCGGAATTATTTTGAGAGTATTGTAACTAAAACCTTATTATGCGAAATAAAAAATAATATCTTTTTAACTTTTATTTAATGTTTAAAATGCAAATCCAATTAGATTTACTTTGTTTGGTAAACAAAGCAGGTCTCTCATATAATATATCTACTAAAGACAAAAAAAATACTTTACAAACTGCATTGCGCATAAATCAGATAAACATTTTCATATTAGTCAATAATATTACTGTAATAAATTTAAAAACTGAATAAATACAGATTTACACACATTTACTCAAGTCAACAAACCGAATTAATCATGTGCTAAAAATATGCGAAATTCTATGTGCACAGATTCCATGAGGGCCTACTATTCAGGCTCTATAAGCTTCAAGCTAATTTTTTTATTTTTCAATACAAATTGTCCTAAATTACATGTAAACATTATATATATATATATACTGTATACTGTATTACAGAAATACAGCAAAAAGAGAAATACTGTGAGTTACTGCTATAATAAAATGAATGCATTAAAGGATCATTGGTCTTAGTCTTTGTCACATGATCCTTAAGAAATCCATCTAATTGGATGATTAGCCTCTCAAGAAACGTTTCTCATTATCAATGTTGCTGCATAATATTGTTCTGGACTTTCAATTAAATGAATCACATTTATTTGAAATAGAACTCTTCTTTTATGTTGTAAATGTATTTAAAGGTAATTTTTGCTTAGCTGAATGTATCCTTGCTAAATAAAATTATTAAAGTCTTGAATAGTAGTGTTTATATGTGCATTTTGAATCATTTGATCTGCATTAGCAGGACAGCTCAAAAATGGCACCATACCGTGACAGTATATTTTCTGTTTAAAGTTTTTGAAAGTGATTCCTCATGTTCCGATAATGTTTGCTAACTAATTACACATCATACAAAAAACATGACAGCTTACCTAATTTTAATGAAAAAAAAAGATTTTTTTCATTTAGAAATGTATTAATAAGGTGTTGTTATTAGCCCCCCTGAATTATCAGGCCCTCTGTTTATTGTTTCCCCAATTTCTGTTTAACGGAGAGAAGATTTTTTTCAACACATTTCTAATCATAATAGTTTTAATAACTCATCTCTAATAATTGATTTATTTTATCTTTGCCATGATGACAGTAAATAATATTTGGCTAGATATTTTTCAAGACACTTCTATACAGCTTAAAGTGACATTTAAAGACCTAACTAGGTTAATTAGGTTAACTAGGCAGGTTAGGGTAACTGGTCAAAGGTTTGGGGTCAGTTTTTTTATGTATTATTTTTAAGAAAAGGCATTTTAATAATTATAAAACAATTTAATTTATTAAAAATTTAATAAAACATTAAATAACTGCATTCTTATTGTATGTAGTTTCAAATGAAATTATCACTCCAGTTATTATTGCTTTTGTTACTATTATTAATAATAATAATGATAATAATAATAAATAGTATTAGAGTGATTTCTGAAGGATCGTGTGACTCTGAAGACTGGAGTAATGATGCTGAAAATTCATCATTAAAATCACTGGAATAAATTATTAAATTCGATTATAAACTAATTTTGAACAGTTATATAGTGCAATAACATTTCACAATTTGTCCTGTATTTTTTAAATAAAATGCAGCTTTGGTGAGCAGGAGAAACTTATTTTAAAATATAAAAAAATTCTACTGACCCAAAACTTTTGACTGGTATATAACAATTTCACAATCACAAAAAAATATTGCTTAAAGGGGCTAATAATATTGACCTTAAAATGGGTTTTAAAGAATTCAAAACTGCTTTTATTCTAGCCGAAATAAAACAAATAAGACTTTCTCCAGAAGAAAAAATATTATCAGACATACTGTGAAAATTTCCTTGCTCTGTTAAACATCATTTGGGAAATATTTTTTGAAATTATAAAAAAAAATTCAAAGGGGGCTAATAATTCTGTGTTCAATAACAGCACATTTAATGCTGAGCACTGTTTTTGGAACAGTGAGAGTTCACAGTGGACGAAGCTACTCAATGCAATGCAACAAAATAAAAACTAAACCAGCAAAATGCCCTGTCACACATCATTTGCTGTGGTCACAGCTGGTAGGAAACAAAACTGGCACGACACTAAATCCTATCTAGCTAGCAAAAACACTAAATCAGCAACGACAGAGGCCAAATGTGGCACCTTTCTTTACAGCATCCTGCATGATGTGCTGATTCATCTCCAAAGCCCGCTGATCCGTCACGATGACCACCTCTTTATGGAGCGCTTGAAGCATAGCTGCCATAGCAAGGGCCCCGGGCGGCCCATCCGTCTCTTCTGGAGGGCTGTGCATGTAATGTGTGGGGAAGCCGGTGGTGATGAGGACAGAGGAGGAATGGGAAAGAGACAGACAGGCCTTCAGGAGCTCATCCTGCAAGAACAGGGCCCGGATACCTCTTGAACCTGCACACAAATCGTTTGTGCCATTAGCAATGCTTATGCTCTTGTGAAGTGCTTTGAAATGTTTTTTTTTTTATCCAATGTTTGACGTAATCTCAACTGAAATATGAAGAGAGGGTGTGTCAGTGTAGCTCCTCCCCCAATAGAGTTTTGTTTTATCACCGTTCTGCCAGTGAGCGTGGTTGTGATTATGCACATCAAATGAAAAGCAAATGAGAAGTGTTTTAAAGGGGGGGCAGGGCACTGATGCTAGAGAGCTTTTGATTGGTTAAGTTTTGATGACAAACAGAAGTATGAGGTGACGTGGAAAATATTGTTGATCCATTTAGGCAGAAGTGACAAACTGCAAGCTTTGGGTGCTTATATCAGTTTAAAATTTTCTAAACACATATTTTGTCACTGTTTTGGAGCACACTAGATTTATAGATAACTTTAAAACTAACAAGCTGAAACTAACATCTAAAATGTTTTATTTAAATTTTCATGGGACCTTTAAGCACACAATCTTTCAGCCCAAACTTATTGGAAATACATGCCTCAGGCAAAATTTTTGCAAAATGGAAAAAAATAAATAAAAAATTGCTCTGGCTACATTTCGTTGCATGTTTCAGAAGACACATCCACTAGAGGGCGATGTCTACATTTTTTGCAAATCTGAAATACTTTCTTATGATGAGTTCACACCAGATGCAGAACGCGCCAATAAACTGGGCTATTAGCGCGTAAATAGACACGTGAACATTTTGAGTTTACTCACTTCATTTGTGCTTCAAATTCCCTTCACAATACACGTGAATTTGCGTCATGGGCAGGGCTTCTATCAGCCCGGTGACTCTAGCTTCATTGCTAAAAGGCTAACATGGATTTTACTGACAGAATAGCGGTGTTTATGTGCTTTAGGAAGGCTGAAAAACAGCGTATATTTGTTCAAGGCTGTGTTTTAGTCCACTAAATCCTTTAAGAGGTGCACCCATCTCTGTGAGTTCTCCAGAAACTCCTCCAGAAACTAAACCTGGATGATGGACGCTTTCAGCGGTGCTTCAGACTAAGCCAAGCACAGTTTGATCAACTGTTGTCCGGTGTCGGCATAAGGGTTTCCCGTCAGGACACCAACAACAGGTGCTACGTCATAATCACGCCCCTACAAGAAAAAGCTCCTGATTGGCTATTGCGGCACGAATTTCTGCTTAATTCATGTCTTTGTATTGACTTAATATGTAAATCACTTGCGCTTTATGCTTCATCCGCGTCTGGTGTGAACACAGCATTAGAGGCCGTTCGCACAGAATGTGTTTTTCCTTTCCAATGTGCTACTTTGCTAATGTTTTTCAATGTAAACCCACTCTTGACAGATGTGTGTGATCTTCACATTCATGTTTCGTGATTTTTGAAGCCCCGCGCACATGAATGCATCGATTTTATAGAAGTTGTGTCAAGTTGAAGCAACTTTAAATTTCACATACAGTGCAGCTCACCACAGACAACGTTGACATGGACATCGGTAATCTATTTATTTGCCTTAATCTGAATAAGACAAGCGTCACGATCGCCTCAAAGCAAGAAGGTCGCTGGTTTATGTCCCGGTTGTATCAGTTGGCATTTCTGTGTGGAGTTTGCATGTTCTCCCCGTGTTCGCGTGGATTTCCTCCAGGTGCTCTGGCTTCACCCACAGTCCAAAGAAATGCGGTACAAGCAAATTGCATAGACTAAATTGTCCGTAGTGTATGTGTGTAAATGTTAGAGTATATGGGTGTTTCCCACTGATGGGTTGCAGCTGGAAGGGCATCTGCTGCGTAAAACATATGCTAGATAAGTTGGAGATTCATTCCGCTGTGGCGAGCCCTGATTAATAAAGGCACTATGTCAAAAAGAAAATGAATGAATGAATGAATAAATGATTGAATAAGACAATAATATGATTACGGTGTTCACATGAGTTGCTTTCATGATTCTGTTTTACATGAAGACATATCGATTAACGTCATTGTGTTACCACGCTATCCAACATTTCCTCCAGAGTTTTATGCAATTTTGGGTGTACTTATTTAGATTTTGTTTAGCTTGATTATGACGTTATTCATAATAAATTAATAAAATAAATCTCTGTTTACATGGTAGGCTTTTAATCAGAGTATTGTCTTAATTGTATTAAAATCAGAGTATCGGTGTCCATGTAAACGTACTCCCTGTGCGTACTAAACAGCAGTGGACCAATCAGAAAAGCTTGGAGGTGGGGCAACCATCGAGGCTTTTTTGTTTACAGGTGATCTGAGACTCATTTGGTGTGAATAAGCCGTTATGGTACTGTTTGTTGTATGTTTCAGATGCACATACTTTTACATGTACATGAGAAGGCAATGCTAGTTGTACAGATCACCTAAACCTGTAAACTACTGACCTAAATTTTTCTCTAAACTCAACCAACAGTGTTTTCAAAAGCGAACAGAAAAGTGCACCGCAGCCACATAGATTTATCTTGACTTTACATTGCTTTTATCTCCTGACGAACTGTGCTTCAGGGACAGCATGTAATTTTTGCCAATAGATGGCGCATATTTACAACAAACAAAGGCATAGTTTGATGACTTTGTGACTGAATGTAGAATCATGAGAGTTGTGGTCTTCATTGCATCCTATCGGACTCAAGAAATCATGTTCATGGATGAGCTAAAGTATTCAAAGATTACTATTATGGTTGTATGAAGCAGAGCAAGGCTATAAGCCATCTAAGCGAGAGAGAAAAAATGCTGAAGAAAGCAATTTCTGATGAGAGATGAGCTTGATGTGGCATAATCATGCCACAGTCGACTGCTTTGGATCATGTTTAAGCTGTGGATCATGTAGAGGATCATACTAAATACATTTTAGGGTTCTGTTATAATGCTGCTTTGTGCAGTCTATTAAAACACACAACATATTAAATCGTCTTTGTTGTTTCCGGTTTTTAATAAAACCAAATCAGAATCAGAGGGTGTGTTATGCTATTAGCATTGAGACATGATCCATGTTACTAAAGTGGCTAGATAGGCAAGAATCAGCAAAATATATAACACTATTCTAGTGGTTTTTGGATATTTTCATCAAAAATTCTTACAAATTGTGCCTTTAAGCATTCAAATACTGAACTACACTTGTTCCAATTCACTATGACCTTTTATGTGAAGCTGCTTTGACACAATCTACATTGTAAAAGCGCTATACAAATAAAGGCGAATTGAATTGAATTGAAATACTGTACTTTTTGTGGGTTCAAACTGAGCCGCTTCATACCTGGGTCTTCAACAGCGAGCTCCTCAATGGCTCGGATCTGTTGAACGGCACTTTCACTGGCCATGCTGTAATGCTGAGGATCCTGGGAAATGCAGAATGTCAAAGGGCGCTGTGCTGGCTCCAGAGAGAGGGGAGAAAAGGCTTCTGCTTTTTGATCGGTGATGAACATGCAACCAGGAGAGTGTGTGAACGCTAGAGCAGACTCTGCAACATTAAAAACAACTGAAGGTCAACAGCTGCTCTCCTACACACTGAATAAATATATATATATATATATATATATATATATATATATATATATATATATATATATATATATATATATATATATATACATATATATATATATATATACATATATATATATATATACATATATATATATATACATATATATATATATATATATATATATATATATATATATATATATATATATATATATATATATATATATATATATATATATATATATATATATATATATATATATATATATATATATATATATATATATATATATATCTGTGCATGCTGCAAAAAAAATTACATTAAAGAAACAAGCTTAAATGTACTGGAAACCCAGTGACATTAAATTTTAAAGGTGAGGTGCATCATTTCTGCTTCACTAACAGCAGCAAACGTGCAAAATGAAAAAAAATAACAAAACATTTACATTTTCAGAATGTAAATGTGTTGTAAATATGAAGGGAGAGTACATGTATCTGTAACTTAGAGCCAGATCAACTAACAACTTATTATAAAACATCAATCTGATGTTTAAAAAACTACTATCAGGATTTACTACATTTCTTTGATGAAAAGACATGGACACAGTTGTTCTTGCATTACACATATGAGTTTCCTTTTCAGATGCAAATCATATAAAAGGAGAGTTTAAAAATAACCCAATTAAGGTATAAATTGGTAAATTTACTGTTTTTTTGTGCCATTAATTAGCACTCAAAATTGTATGTCTTAGCACTTGATATGACGTGATAGTTGGTGTAGGAAGAGGAACTGCAGAGAACATCTGGTACACTTCAAAATGTATGAACTAGTGTGACGTCAAGTTGTTAAAACTGCTAAAATTAATAATATCTACAGTACTAGTAGGATGAACTTAATACAATTATGTTTGATTAAAAAAATGGTGCCATAGAATGAAAATATGGATTTACCTAGGCATAGCTGAATAATAAAGTTGACATTGCGAGTCTCAAACACTATTGGTTGCTCATTTTCATGTAACTACCAGGAGTGTAAAATCCCAGACAAAAACTGGCCAATCAGAATAACACTGTGGTCGGAGCATTAATGTGTATGCATGCATGTTTGATTGGCCACTATGTTTCCTAGTGTTATTATATTAATATAATTTTCCTCCTTTATTGTCAGTTTACCAAAGCTTATTATATTTCCAATGTGACTCTTATTTTGAAAACTAGATAGGCTTTAAGAAACATTAAAGGGCACCTATTTTACCCCTTTTTCAAGATTTAAGATAAGTCTTTTGTGTCTCCAGAATATGTTTGTAAAGTTTCAGCTCAATCACCCATCAGATTATTTATTATAAATTTCCCAGATTTAAAAAGGTGAGCTGTTATGGCATTGTAGCTGTTTTTGTTGCCTGTGCCTTTAAAGTTGGTTCTCCTCACACACCATTCCCATGTGCGTGTCAGAGCCGTATGCTTCATGTAGATAAACAGCACAGTGACAGACAAGAATGAAGCAGATCTCACTACCTACATTAAGAACTTTACCAATGGTTATTTGTTATATTTGTTGTGGAGGTAATTCAAGCCTTTCTGCAGCGATAAGTCACACACAATGTTGTTTTAAAATGCGCTCGTGTGACAGGATACACATTAATATCCACTGCTGTATGAATACCTGTTATGTTAATGTACAAAACAAACCTGATTTAACGTCCACAAAACAGGATTGAAGTGTCTTCCTTTATAATTGTACTGACACTATGAGGCTGTGGTGATGAATTACATAGCGCTTTTACTGTCTTTATTACAAACATGCACTGTTTTTAAAACATTTAAACTTGTAAAACTCATTCTTGATCACATTTGATGATGATTGATGATCACAGAAAGCTGAACAGATCTTTTAATCCCAGTTACTTTTTGCACGTCCTGTTTTGTTGATATGAATATACGCATAACTACGAAGTCATGTCGTCACCTTGGAATTATAAGGTTCTATCTGCATTCTGAATGATTTTGAGATAGTGAGCTTCAAAGTTTTTGCATTCTATATAGCAAACAGTATGTGTGTAACAGTTTAATTGTCTTAAAATGTAATCACCTTATTAGAAAAACATCCCATAATGTAAATGAGTTGTCATTTAATAAGAATAACTCAATTTTGACAAAAATGTCAGATAGAACCTTATAATTCTAAGGTGACTATGTAAATACGTGGCTGTCAATCAAATCATTGGGTGGGGAAACTGCACTCCTACAGTATGTCACGATGCGGTCAGCCTCAAAATGGGAGGGATTTGGATCCTATTTTAATATCACCTCAATATGACTGGATATTGGATATGACTGGATATCACCCCAATATTACTGGATATACACACTATACCCACACACAGTTCTGTCCAAACAGTTTACAAAAGAAGATTTTCATCATAGGTGCCCTTTATGGCCCTGTAAATTTATTAAGTGCCACCACAAAGAGGCATTCGATCTATATAACTGTATCTTTTGTTAGTTTAACATGTATAATGTGAAATTGGCCACGTACATTTGTAATGAGGCTATAGTTGCATGTTGATCTTTTGAATAGTGTTTAATGCACATTTATGTATTGTGTCATATCACTTATCTCTTACGGTCATTTTTCTTGAGTAAAAGGACGCCAATAAATAATTAAGTATTAATAAAACTCATCTGTTTATGCAGAGGTTGTCACTAATTGCTGCTTATGTTTTCATACACATTAAACTTAGAAAATGCAACTCTAAATACAAGTTGTATTTAGGCAGATTGGCCTGCTTTTCATCTGGATTTTACACTTAGGGGATTTACATGAGAACGAGGAAACATTGATGTTTAGTTAACACCAGTAAGTCATTTCCATGTTCTGAAATCCTATTATTCAGCTATGCCTATGTCCAGCTTTTCAATACATGGCAACTTTAAGTAAGCCCTTGTATGTGGCAAGAGACATGTATTAAACATGACAATTGCTCATGAGATATAAATATATACATTTTTTTCCATCTTTCAACACTGCAACAGCCAAGAGAGGATCACTTGAGCTCTAATGTTCATATTGGAAATTTTACCATTTCTGAATCCATTCAGCAATCTCCGGGTCTGGCTGGAGCACTTTTAGCTTAGCTTAGCATAAATCACTGAATCAGATTAGATCATTAGCAGCTCACTCAAAAAAAGTGTTTCAATAATTTTCCTATTTAAGCTTGATTTGTCTGTAGTTACATCGTGTACCAAGACTGACAAAGAATGAAAAGCTATTTTCTAGGCAAATATGGCTTCAATGATTTATACTAAGCTAACATGTATGCTAAATTAAGCTCAAAGCGCTCCCACCAGGCCCAGAAAGTGGCTAAATGGATTTAAAAAAAGAAGATAAAACTCAACTGTTTAACTTGTAAAATGAACCGTTTCCAAATAAAGTTGAGTGTTCCTTTAAGTCAATCTCTTTTATAATATTGCAGAGTTTTTTTGAAAGCTTACTGCAGCTCTGTACAGCCTCAACACCAGTGACCCCACAGGCCCAAAACACAGGCACATCAGCAGGATGAGCGTCCACTGGGTCCCCATAGTCTGGACATGACAAGTCACGAATGCCCAGCAGCTCTGGAAGGGAGAATCAAAGGTTTCTGAGATGTTACACACTTTTTCCAACTCCCAAGTACAGAAAATGTTAACAGTTAAAGTATGTTTAGACATGTTTTGAGCATACATGGTGATAAGATTTACAGATGGACTCCTAGAAACAAACTTCACCATTAAATCACATCCTACATAAAGCTATCTTGTATTTACATTGGGCAAGAAAGTATTTGAACACTTAAATAACATTTACAAATGTATGAACCTCATTTGTTAGATAAAAAATCTGAACAGATTAATCAATTTACTCTTGTTCTACAGTGAAAATATCTTTATACACCTGAATACTTATTGGTTTGCATCTAAAAAATATATATTTTTATTTTAGGTATGTTTAAATCTACATCGACTTTGTTACATATTTACAGTAGGTATGGAAACTATTCAGATCCTCCTTAAACTTTTCACTTATATTGCAGCCATTTGCTAAAATCATTTAAGTTCATTTTTTTTTCCTCAAATGTACACACAACACCACATATTGAAAGAAAAACACAGAATTGTTGACATGTTTGCAGATTAATTAAAAAGAAAAACTGAAATATCCCATGGTCTTAAGTCATAGGTCTCAAACTAGATTCCTGGAGGGTCTCAGCACTGAACAGTTTTGCTCCAACCCTAATCAAACACAGCTAATCCAGCTAATCAAGGTATTCTACTAGAGCCTATTAAACAGGTGTTAGTTGGAGGTGGTTGTAGCTAAACTATGCAGAGCTGCGGCCCTCCAGGAATTGAGTTTGAGACCATTGTCCTAAGTATTGAGACCCTTTGCTGTGACACTCATATATTTAACTCAGGTGCTATCCATTTCTTCTGATCATTCATGAGATGGTTCTACACCTTCATTTAAGTCCAGCTGTGTTTGATTATACTGATTGGACTTGATTAGGAAAGCCATTTACCTGTCTATATAGGACCTTACAGCTCACAATGCATGTCAGAGCAAATGAGAATCACGAGGTCAAAGGAACTGCCTGAAGATCTCAGAGACAGAATTGTGGCAAGGCACAGATCTGGCCAAGGTTACAAAAAATATTCTGCTGCTCTTAAGGTAAGAGCATAGTGGCCTCCTTAATCCTTAAATGGAAGACATTTGGGATGACCAGAACCCTTTCTAGAGCTGGCGGTCCAGCCAAACTAAGCTATGGGAGGAGAAGAGCCTTGGTGAGAAAGGTACAGAAGAACCCAAAGATCACGGTGGCTGAGCTCCAGAGATGCAGTCGGGAGATGGGAAAAAGTTGTAGAAAGTCAACCATCACTGCTCCCCTCCACCAATTGGGGCTTTATGGCCCAACGGAAGCCTCTCCTTAGTGCAAGACACATGAAAGCCTGTCTGAAGGACTGCAAGATGGTGAGAAATAAGATTCTCTGATCTGATGAGACCAAGATAGAACTTTTTGGCCTTAATTCTAAGCAGTAATGTGTGGAGAAAACCAGGCACTGCTCATCACCTTTCCAAAACAGCCTCAACAGTGAAGCATGGTGGTGGCAGCATCATGCTGTGGGTTTTTTTTTCAGCTGCAGGGACAGGATGACTGATTGCAATCATGGGAAAGATGAATGTGGCCAAGTACAGGGATATCCTGGACAAAAACCTCCTCCAGAGTGCTCAGGACCTCAGACTGCGCCGAAGGTTTACCTTTCAACAAGAAAATGATCTTAAGCACACAGCTAAAATAACGAAGGAGTGGCTTCACAAAGACTCCATGACTGTTCTTGAATGGCCCATCCAGAGCCCCGACTTAAACCCAATTGAGTGTCTCTGGAGAGACTTACAAATGGCTGTCCACCAATGTTTACTATCCAACCTAACAGAACTGGAAAGGATCTGCAAGGAGGAATGGCAGAGGATTCCCATATCTATGTGTGAAAAACTTGTGGCATATTTCCCAAGAAGACTCATGGCTGTATTAGATCAAAGGGTGCTTCTACTAAAAACTGAGCAAAGGGTCAGAACTTAGGACAATGTGATTAGTTTAATTGATAAATTAGTTAAATTGCATTAAAGTAAGATAACTTTATACAACAAGATAAAGTTCCATCATATACACTACCTGACAAAAGTCTTGTCGCCTATCCAAGTTTTAGGAGCAATAAATAATAACTTGACTTTCAGTAGATCATTTGGTATCAGAGGTGGCTTATATGAAAGGCAAATGATCAACTAGACATCAGGTTATTATTAGTTGCTCTTACAACTGGAGTTGACAGCAAGACTTTTGTCAGGTAGTGCAAGATTTGAGAGAAACTTTATTTTGAAAAAAGTACATACTAGGATCTCCAATATGAACAGGTCCTCCATGCGCCAGTGGAATGGCATGTGTGCATTGAGCAGTAGCATCCAGCTTGTCTTCTGGTACTGGTCTCATGGTCACCACCATCGGACAATAAAACTGACCTGCTTTATTACAAGGCACTGAGGTCTGCAAAAATAAAAAAAATAAATAACACTTTCTTATAGTTATTTTATTAAGATTTTAAAGAAGAAAAAAATCTGATGCAAGTAACATCAAGTATTTTGCTGTAGGCTCACACTGCATGTGGATCTAATCCAGGCCTGCGGCGTGGACTGACCTTGTACATGCTGACGTTTCTGCCCTGCTCCACATTTCTCACCGGAACCCCAGCGGCTGTCAAGGCTGATTCAAAGCCAAAACTACAGCCGAGGTAGAACGTGACCATGTGCTCCAGTTCAGGGGTGAAGGAGGACAAACTAGAAACCTTCTTTATCAGCCTGCCATTCTCAAACACACAGTACTCTGGACAGTCCTCCCTGAGTCAAAGACAGGACAATAACGAAAGTTTCAGGGCAAGGGTTCAGCTGTACATATTTTAGTGATGTATCTAAAATCACATGCTGTATAGTAGAGCTGCACGATACTGGAAAAATATGCGATATTGCTGTATTAGCATATTTCTTAAACATTGTTATTTTTATATTATGCTATGTATTATGTTTATGTTATTTTTAGACTAAAAAGCAGCTTTAAGGTGAAAACATTTAGGGCTCTATTTTAACAATCTAGGCGCAAAGTCTAAAGCGCACAGCACAACAGCATTAAGGGTCTGACGGAAAAATACACTTTGCGGCCTGACACATGGTCTAACAGGGTTGAGCTAATTCTCTTTATGAGTTATGGGTGTGTTTTGAGCATAACATGCATTAAACCAATCAGAGTCTCATGTCTCATTCCCTTTAAGAGTCATTTGCATTGCGCCATGGCACATTTGCGATTTACATGGCAGATTTTGTAAGTGGAAAAACTGAACGCTTCACAATCGAGAAAACAGTTAAACAGACAATCTGCAGTATCATCTGCAGCTAACATCCATTAGCCTACATATTTAATTTAATTTATGTATTTAATTAATTTAATTTTTGTTTCAAAACTATTTCTAAATTCAGTTCTAATTTCCATCAAAAGAATAAATGAACAATAATAAGTGTGGTCAAAAAACTGAGTTATATCCAAACACACGTCCTATTCTTATGCCCCATATGATGATGCATACGTCTCCAAAACCCGACAGATGGACAAATCTAAAAAGGTTTTTATTAAAACAAATATAAATATAATAAATAATACTGCTAATAATAATATTATACAAATGCAAATTGTCATGAATAAACTGAAAAAAGCCCCCAGACACGAAGAAGGCTTGGAGGTAGTGTTTTTTTTATATGTAGTAAATGATAATCTTTGTAACATTTTAATCCTTTCCTTTTATTCATATCTGAAGATATTTGCTTCTTGCTGTACATGCTGTGTGTAATTAAGCATTTGGACCTGCATAGGCACATAACTAACAAGCTCTGCGCATGACTTTAGACCAGCTTTTACTTGGTCAATGATGCGGTCTATTTCAGTTTCTCAAAATCGAAACGTGCCAACAATTAACACACCTCCTTTTTAAACAATGTGGCACAAAATGTGAAAATTAGGGTTGTGCTAACCCTTAGTCTTTAAAACACAGTGAATGAGTCAAAACAGCAGATATTCTGACTCTGATTAGCTGTTATCTTTATCTCTGGGTTCACCTTTGGGCCATATAGCCAATAGCAGAGCAGCAACTACTGGGAATGTGGGCATAAAGATAGTAAGGCGAGGGGATCTGATTGGTCAAATTTAGATAAATGCACAAAATTAATGTAATTAAGTAACTTTTCTCAAATATGTATTTTGCATATACTTTTATTGCGATAACGGTAATTTTGCGATATGTTGTGCATCCATTCTGTATAGTAGTTGTTACATTTGTTTACATACTTTTTCGGACATTAAATAAAGATGGCTCAAGCTTCAGCTTCCCAAAACGCCTTTTGCACATGCTTAAAAGGTGAATTTTTAACTTGGAAAAAGTCTTAGAAAAATTACAGTAATCTGCAGTTTTATTCTGAGACCAATCAGCTGTGAGAATTGACATATTAAACAAATGAATGATGCCTATTTTAGGATTGGCTTTCATTGCAGTCCAAATTCAAAAAAGTATTTAGTTCATTTTTTTCTACCCGGCCTCTCCGACAACGACTACTCGACTAACACACAGACTGCCTGATGGTTAAACCTAAGCTCCTCAGCTAATGGTTTACGTCTGTAATATTTGTATTATTTGCTAATTAAAATAACTCCTTATGTGGATTTTTTAAAAACTCTGAGGCTGCTACTGTCCTCCAAAGGTCATATTTTTGGCTTTGTCTGCATGTGAGATAGCCTTCATGCCTGAAATGAAATAAGCTATTTTCCACCAAGGCAACTCAGGGTGCTGAAATATAATTGGGTAAACATAATATGTTTCTTTAATGCTTTTGAACAGTCAAATACTTACAGCACATTTAAAACCATTCCTCTTGCATCTCTGAAATTTAGGGAACTGTTTGGAATATTGCGTTTTCCATCTAAATCTATTGAACATTTATGTACTTGAGCCATGAGTACAGGGTTTTCACTGTAACCATTGACTTTTAGCTTTTTACTACTATGGATATCCACGGTTACATGTTTCCAACATTCTTCAAAGTATCCTCTTTCATTTAAAAAAAGAACAAAAACTCAAACAGGTTTGGAACAAGTGGATGGCAGAATATTAATTTTGGGTGAACAATTTCTTTAATTCTATTAATTCATTTGCATCAGTGGTGTAAAGTAACAAATTACAGACACTCAAATTACTGTAATTAAGTAGTTTTTCTCAGAAATTGCAATTTACTAAGTAGTTTTTAAAAATGTGCACTTTTACTTTCCCTTGAGTACATTAAGTGCAGTATCTTTTACTCCACTACTGTCCTTCAACCTGCAGTCACTATTTTATTATTTCCTGTCTATGGGGATAAGGAAATTCAGTCCTGTGATTCCTGTCCAATCAAAATCGCACATAGAGTGTAAATCGCATTATACTGAACTACATTAAGACATGCAGCAAACTGTTTGGAAGCATTAAAAGTGTCCAAGAAGATTCTTTACACGCAATGACCAAGGGCAGGCCCGTAGCCAGTCTGGTAAAAGGGGTGGACACACCTTGGTGCTGGACCTTTTTGCAGTTATTCACCTCATTTTCTATTTAATTATGAGATTTAAATACTGAATTTAGGTGACTTTTAAGCACTATTTTTAGCTGAATTAGCTTGTCGGATGGTCATCATGACCAAAAAGGTTTCCTAAATATTAAGAATAAGGAAATCTGACAAATATTTATTTTTAAAATACAAATTTATTGCATAATATATCGTTAGAAAAACAACTAATTTAACAACTGTAGCCTATTGTAATTTATTAGTCAAATAACAAACTGGCCAGCACATTCAACTTTCCTCAGTCAGAATTTGGCCATTTGAATAATAAAAAAATAATATAATAAAACTACTACTACTACTACTACTACTAATAATAATAATAATAATAATAATAATAACAACAATAATTTAGAGCTTCACAATTTTTTAGGCTCACTTGTACACAAAGTACATATGAAAATTCATGGATAACAATAAATAGCCAAAATATTCCTCAAATTGATTTTAATATGGGCTGCTTTTGGTGCTTCACACCTTTTTTATTGGTCAAGTTCTTTCAACAATAAGGTGCAATATTTATAGAATAAAAGTTACTTGTCAAATGTTTTCTCCATTTAAAAACAATACAGTAGCGAAAAACGACTTCGCTTACGTCAGAGGTTTTTTTGCACAGCTGGATCTTGGACTCTTGAAAAATAATTGTCTGCATTGGCCAAAACTGATTAACTTAAGTCACACCAGGATTCCGCTTGGTCTTAAAGCCTTTTTGGCTGGGTTATTTTTAGAATTTATGATGGCAAAGCAGTCAAACTTGGACAAATGAGCTCATGAATGGGACAAATTCTGGAACATTGTCAGTGAGGGGTGGGTCTTCCGAACTACCCGAACCTCCCCTGGCTACAGGCCTTAAGAGACTGTTTAGACTGCATGTCACTGATGAGATGACGACGGATGCTTACTGTTTGATGACCAAAATGGCCTTAAACAATAACTAAATGCACTACAGAATGTTATGTTTACACATACACGCACAAATTACATGTAAACACATCAACTTGTCCCAGTGTAATGCTCACTACTCTTGAGTACTTTTGAATGGGCTATTTTTACTCATACTTTGAGTCATATTTACAACAAATACTTTAACTACTTACAATACATTTTCGGGCAAGTAATGGTACTTTAACTTGAGTATGATTTTTCAGTACTCTTTTTTTGACCTGCATTAATACAGTCAGATCTTTGTTTCCAGTTTCCTTCTCTAACATTTATATTTATAATTACAATCTCTTATCCTTTAACGTACAAGGAAACTGCACCAAATCTCTTATGAGAAATGAATAAACATGAATGACACTTACAGTGCATGGTTTCAGGCACATGCTCAGCAGAGTTAATCATAAACTCAAGTTGACAGATAATATTTATACCTTGTGTTTTTTGTGTAAATGTACATTTGACCAGTACTGTAGTAAATAAAAACTCACTTACTAGATCATTAAACATATGTTGTATTAAAAGTCTGTTTAAAACATTTTTTAGAACGTACAACTATTCAAACAACCTGTGAATTTACTGTGAAAGTCTCTTTGTGTAACTATTAAATAACAGGATGATACACTCTGCTGTAAAATAAGTTTAATCTTTTACACCCAACTGTGACTAAGCATATTTAGTACTATGTTGAGGAAAATAAATAACTAGATTAAAAGCAAAGCGTGAAAGTGTACACTCAAAAGTGAAGGCTAGTTAGTAGTAGTGTCATAAAAGATAACGCAAAATGATATGTTATGTCAGAGCACAAAATTAATATCTAATGATTTACAATGTGACTGTGGTGCTCATAAGGATAAATGTTCTGAAATTGAGCTTATACATCAAATAGATTGAAATAAAATAAAAACTATAGGTGGGTATAGATAAAAAAAATTTTAAATCTAGATTGATCTAGTTTATCTCGGAATTAATCTACATTAATTTAGATTAAAATGGCTCATTTGAATTCTGCCGAAGGCATTCAGAATTTGTGTGCTACCCAAATAATAAGTCTTTGATAATGGGTTTCTCAAGCCAGGTGGTGCATTGGACCAGGGGTTCATCTCCTGTTTACAAAATGCATCACAAACTGCTTGAGAAACTGTTCTACTATGATAAATAAATTATGTTCAATAAGATGTACTTGTTTACTAACAGTTTATTCAGTTGAACATGAATTTTAAACTGTTGGCCTACATAAGCTCTAAACCGCAATTTTTGATTATCTTAAACAGAAATGGAATTAAGACATGTGGAGTATGCATATATTAGTGGCATTATTGAAGTAAACACCATGATCAAACTATTACCGTCATGTTGGACTTTGACATATTTTCGGACAAGATCTACACACGCAGCTGTCAGTAAAGGACCGCACACACAAACACACACATCGCGAAATGCAGAAGTTTTTTTTTTTTTCTTTCTATTTGGCGAGCGTTATTAAATTCCATAACACTCTCACCAGTCCTTACTCTTTATTTGCGTCTAATACTCCAGTTTGTCACGGCGGCATGACTGAAATGTTCATGAGTTAAAGTGAAACTGCCGAACTGCAGTTAAAGTCAGGCATCCTGCTGATTTGATTAAGAGGAGCACTTTTTTGTCAGACGGCTCAATGGTCAGGTATACATCCGCGCTAAAATATCAAGATGAAAGTCACCATAGCTTGCATTGAACAGACCCAGCTCCCAAAACAACTTTGAGAATAGATTAACGGCGATATTTTTAATCGCGCGATAAGACTCTTGCGTTAACGCCGATAACGGCCCACCACTAATAAAAACTTGACATCTCTGACACTTTTCCCAGATCAGTTTGCACATTTGCTCCAGGCACTTACTTACGATCACTCCATATTTAAAAAAAAAAAAAAACTATGTGAATTTCTGAGTGTCCTTCATACAGGTGAGTGGGCTTGACAAACCACCCGTAAAAAACACTCTTCTCTCTAAATGCACTGGACACTTCACTTAAACTCCATCTCACAAGGACTAAAAAGGAAATAAATGTTTACTTGTGAATTGATGTTGCATCACTAGTTTTATTCAACATTAAATACCTTTAGGTTAGGTTAGGTTACTTTATTTATAACCGAAGGTAGATTTGGTTTGCAGTCAAGAGTCCTCATCTCACAACAGTGCCACACAAAGAAACAACAACTGAACATTAAGACATAAACAAAAACACTTACAGTATAAAGTATAAATGAATAATCACTTCAAGTGTCCACTTTAAAACGATCTAAAATATACAGGTCACCGAAATACCTCTGCTTTTGTCTATGCCTTATTTAAATGTTTAATGGCTTCTGGTATGAAACTATTTTTGTATCGTTTCGTTCTACAGCTTAATACTAGAAACCTGCGACCAGAAGGAAGGAGCTGAAACTCTGAGTGTAGAGGATGAGCAGTGTCACTTAAAATTGAATTTGTGATTCTCTTTAGCTGCCTGGTGTACACAGCCTCTAGATTGGCTAGTGATCCCCGGTCAGATTACTGGACCACTTAACTATTTGATTTAGTGAGATTTTATTCTTGACAGAGAGATTCCCAAACCATGACACCAAAGCAAAGGATAAAAGCGGATTCAAGAAAAGCATGGTAAAATAAAATCCTCATGTGTATGTCAGTATGGAAATTATTTAACTTTCTCAAACAAAATAATCGCTGGTGCCCCTTTTTACACACTGCTGCACAATTCTCAAAGGAAAGTTTAGAGTCAATAATTGTCACAAGATATTTGTATGATTGCACACTTCCCACAATCTGATTTTTAATGGAAGTGCTCATCTGTGTGTGAGCAGCCTTCCTAAAATCAATGATCATATATTTTGTCTTTAAAATATTTACTTGAGATATGACTTCTCACACCATCTGACAAAGTCAGTTAGTGCTGGACCATGACTTGTTTTATTATCATAAAGTTGGCTGACAATGACAGTGTCATCTGCATACTTAATAATGGTTCTGATTTCCCACCTGCTCTGGCACATGTTTGTGTAAAGGATGTATAACAGAGGTGAAAGAACACATCCCTGTGGGGACCCGGTTGAGGATCATTCTTTTTCAGATAAGCATCCATTCACTCTAACACTTTGTGTTCGATTAGTTAGAAAGTTAAGGATCCAGCTCACCAGGTTATTACTAAGGTCAAACTGTTCCAGCAGTCTCCTATTAAAAATGTGAGGTTGAATTGTGTTAAAAGCAGAAGAAAAGTCGACAAACAGAAGTCTGGCATGGGAACCATTTTTTTTTCAAAATGTTTCAAAAGTAGGTTAAACAAAGTTACTGTGGCATCCTCTACTCTCCGGTGAGGCCTATAGGAAAACTGCATGGGATCAAGTGCATCCTCTGTTCTTCTCAGTATTTCAGACCTCACAAACTTTTCAAAAATTTTCAGCACAATTGATGTTAGGGCTTTGGGTCTGAATTCATTAAAATTTGGGGGGAGTTGGATTTGGGTACAGGGACTACCACAGCATCCCCTTCCAAACCTTAGGTACCTGTTGTTCTAGTAACGATCTATTAAAAATGTATTCAGAAATTGGACTTAAATCTCTTGCACAGATTTTAAGTGTGCGACCACAAATATTGTCTGGTCCACTGCTCTTGTTCACCCTTACTGAGAGGAAGGCCTTATGCACATCTGTTTGTTGTATGATAAAATGCTGTCCACCTGTAAGTTTACTATTTAATTCCTCAATTTCCTCAAAATCGAAATGAGTAAAACGATTATAAAATTAAGAGCATTGGCTAACTCAAAATCAGTGCTGTAGCCCGCTAAATTAATCTGGTTGCAACTCTTTAGATTATGGAGGCCTGTTATGGTTTTTAAACTATCCCAGGCTGAACCAAGCTTATTTGTAGCCATCTTGTTTTCTAATTCAGTTTTCTAATTTTGTTTAGCTAGGAGAATTTCTCTTCTAAGCTCTTTATTTGCCAAATACAAATCAGAATCGGCTCCTTGTTTAAAAAAATATTTGCACAATATCTTGCACAATATTGTCCTATCCTTTGTAAAAGTACTTGTATACACTACCTGACAAAAGTCTTGTCGCCTATCCAAGTTTTAGGAACAAAATTTTAGGAAACAAATTTTAACTTGACTTCTAGTTGATCATTTGGTATCAGTAGTGGCTTAAATAAAAGGCAAAGGCCTCTAGGTTATGCTTTTATTACCAAAATAAAATATGATCATGGCTTGATTTTTAATGATTTAATTAGGACAGTAAGGTCTGACTTTGCTGAGACAAAAGTCGTCACTTAACAGAAATTATGTACAGTGTAGAATATTAAGTCATGGTGCAGTGGAAAAAGATTTAATATTGTGTATGACTCCCATGAGCTTGGAGGACTGCATCCATACATCTCTGCAATCACTCAAATAACTTAACTTAATAAAGTCATCTGGAATAGCAAAGAAAGCGTTCCTGCAGGACTCCCAGAGTTCATAGAGATTCTTTGGATTCATCTTCAATGCCTCCTCCATCTTACCCCAGACATGCTCAATAATGTTCATGTCTGGTGACTGGGCTGGCTAACCCTGGAGCACCTTGACTTTCTTTGCTTTCAGGAACTTTGATGTGCATGATCAACTACAAGTTATTATTTGTTGCTCTTAAAACTGGGATCAACGACAAGACTTTTGTTAGATAGTGTATGTCTTATGTTTTGTGCTTAGTTAGATTACCACTCAGATACGTGTTGTCCAGTGTTGTTTTCATTAAAGTTTATTTATGTAACACTGTATGTCCACACATGTAGCAGAATAACAATAAAGTTCCAGTTGACTTGACTTTTCATTTTAGTTGTGTGGTGAATGAAGAGACTGTTGTGAATATACCTGATGTCAGATGCCGTGGCGAGAGGGCCTGCACTCCATTCTCCACATTTGCTCCTGTACAGCAGCGGGAGAGGGCTACTGTTAGCTTGACAAAACGCCTCAAAGTCATCTGCAAGGTCCTTGTGCAAGATCACCACATTAGCCTGCTGAAATCCTGTCAGTGAAACAGTTTTTTCTGTGAGATTCTACAATAGTTTCCATGCTTACAGACTTTGTTAAATCCAATCTTTAAATATCTTCTGCAGTACTATTTGGTACATTAAAAAAAACCCTGAATAGCAACAATTGAAAAGTTGAACAGCTACACAGCTCTTCAAAAAAATAAGTGGAAAAATAAATCACATAAGGTCCAACTGCAACGATGAACACTTTCAGCTTTTAGTTTACACTATAAATTCTTATGTGAATCTTAAATTTATGAAGGCCCATTTCCATCAGAGGAAAAAAGTAATTGATATTAAATTTTTTTATGTCTATTTTTTCCAATTCTGATTTTTAATTCTCTGAATTCTTTAAATTGTATAAGATTTTCCACAGAATTATTCATACATTTAGATTTCCACCTAATATCCGAAATTACATTTACATGTGCTAAAAATGAAACACATTTTTAAAGAAATATATACATATAGCCACAAAAAGGTAAGAATTAGACACAAAACTTGATTCTGAGCTGTAATAGTTTATTAATTCTTCAATTAAATGCAAAACTGACAGAAAATGATGGAGCATTAACTAAGCAATGGATTATTCAGTCAAAAAATGGTTCTAAACATTTAAAAACAGTGTGTAACAGACAAGTATTTAAATGTATATGAATGTGAACATATTCACTGACAGTCAAGATAATTTGAAGCACCCAGATGAGCCTGCATTATTAGTTTCAGGACTTGTTATCTGGGATTATTACATGGCTATCTAGAACACTTGATTCTGATTGGTCAGAAACAGCATTCCAAGGTATGTTATTCTGAGATGACAACAACTAAAACTACAAACGCGGGTACTTCAAATCATCTTGACTGTCAGTGAATATGTTCACGATCACATATACAGTATGCCTGTCTATCTGTCTGTCTCTGCTGCCGCCACCATCTTGTGACTGACTAATATGTACAGTAGGTTACTGTATGATCCATTCAGGCGTTTTCGTTTCTGTTTTTCGACTTAATCCCTTTATTAATCTACACAGCCCTTCAAGCTGCAACCAATCACTGGGAAACACCCATACATTCTCATTCACACACATACACTACGGACAATTTAGCTTACCTAATTCACCTGTACCGCATGTCTTTGGACTTGAGGGGCAAACCGGAGCACCCGGAGGAAACTCACTCAAACGCTGGGAGAACATGCAAACTCCACACAGAAATGCCAACTGACGCAGCCGAGGCTCGAACCAGCGACCTTCTTGCTGTGAGGCAATAGCGCTACACACTGCAACACCGCGTCGCCACTTTTGCTTTAATTAAAGAATTAATAAACTATTACGGTTTGGAATCATGTTTTGTGTCAAATTTTTAAGTTTTGTGGCCAAGTAATAAGCGGGATAAAGTACTTACAGGTGGTTGTTTTTTTTAATAAAACCCTTCAGTTTTTTACAACAGGCCTGACAAAAATGTGTATGCTGATAGACATTCCGGGCTTTATTCTGTTATAACATCAGCCTGGATGTACTTTACCCCTTACATACCATACCTTGGAATGTCATGACTGACCAATCAGAGTCAAGTATTCCAGACAACCATGTAGTAACAATGTATATTTTCTATTAAGTTACCTGATCATCCCTATAATTAAGAACATAATTGATCAAATATTGATCAATTACAAATCGCGCGTACAGAGAAATCACACCAGAGTTCAAAATTAATCCAATTTAAGTTCTTACCAATTTCTGTTAACCCTCTACCGCATGGTGTTGCCATATGGCAGCATGATATTTATGTTCATTTCCCTGCCACGGTTACCTTAAGACCAACATTGAATTTTTTTGGTTGGAAAAAGAAGACCTTAGTGTAGCCAGTGATGTGCTTTGGCTAAATCACATGACCTGCAGTGTTTTTCTGTAGAGTGATTTCTGACAGACTGGCGTTTGTTTTGAGTATTTGCTGAATTCAAATGTAAACGTCAATAAAACAAAGAATCAAATTATGTCAGATCTGAAACATCACCTCCAGTAAGTTATGATGACATATTCACAACTCAATTTTTCTTTTATCAAATTTGTTTTTTGTAAATCAATCAAATGTGTGTGTTGCCAAATGGCAACACTGTACAATAGTGCAATATCACAATGGGTTAGCTAGCTAGCAATGCCAGCTGTGAACTTTTAAGTTGTAACAATAACAATATGAAGGCTAGTAACAATGTTGATAAGTCATATGTTCATGGAATTTGCATTATGGATCAAATCTAGATTTAATGGCAATACTACTTTTGAATAGATATGAATACAGAGAACAGTGTATTAGCGAGCACCACCATGTTCTATGGTAAGTGAAACAAGAAAAGGACAGAACTGGCTCTTCCTGCAGATGAAAGTGAGGATGAGATTGGTTTTAGTGACCATGAGAATGATGCAGATTGGTCATTTGATAAGAGCAGTGATGAAGACAGTTCAAGTAAGTTAGCTCTGAGGCATATAAGACAGGCGTGGTATATAGTATAATATATAAACATTGTTACATTATTCTGATGCCTCTGTATATATTAGACTTGTTATTTATTTGTTATAATATTTACTGGAGAAAATATTTATATTTACTGTATGTTGTATTCATGATAACACAATTTAATGTTTGTTTTTAACAATATTCAGCAAAAAAGAATGAAATAAATACAAGCTGTTGGAATATGAGTTGTTAGAAAGTATGTATAAGGTGTCGTTTATAAGTTCTGTGTTAAAGCTTATAATACTGCAACACCAATTAAATCAAAACCAACAACACAATTATTAATTATAAGGAAAGTTCTAAATTTGAAATTTCTAAGTTGGATCCACTGTTGGACGTTGTTGCCATATGGTACCTTAAAAAACTGAAATTTTTCCAAAAGCACTTCAAGTTAAGCCATTCTTAAAGAAAAAAAAAATCAATTTCTTTATAGATCTATCATAATGCGTGCAGTAGAGGGTTAATAACCAAAAATTAGGTGTGATATATTTATGGTAGGACATTACAAAATATCCTTGAACATGAACTTGAATTAATTTTCTAGTGATTATTGGCATAAAACAAAAATCAGTCACTTTGATTCTATATAATGTATTATTGGCTATTTCTAAACATGCAATATAAGACCCCAGATTCCCAAACGATCAATCATAATCATTGCACTTGACTAGAAATGTGAGTAAATAAATGATTCATTCATTATAACTCACATATACATGTTTGTTTTTTTTGCCCGTCTGTTATGTGCTTGGCTAACACAATTGATAAAGCCACAACACAGACACAAAAACTAAGGTGTACCAAACACGCCATGACATTTAATCATAGTTTGACCCTTCATACCTGCTGCGATACCGGAGGTGTTCTTAATATCCTGACTCTGTTTCCGTATAATACTCCGCAGAGCAGACGGAGATAAACCCTCTGACTGCCACATGATAATTCCTATATGCTTTTTGACAGCCAGACGTTTTAAAGTCCAGCTGGTTAATGGTTTTAAGCTGCTGTAAACCCACAGTTGTAAAAGTTAATGCATGATGGTGCAGTGTGTAATTAATACAAAACCGTCTGTAAATCATACCTGGTTTCTTTCTTGCTCGAGTGCTGTATGTCAGTCCTTTCGTTCCGACAGCACGCTGGAGAAAGTTTGTCACACGCGCACATTTCAATAGCACTGCAGGAAACGTGTAGACACAGGTTACTGGTATGCTAAAAAATATGATGTTTTTTTCTCATAAAAAAAAGCCATGTTTGAGAATCATTGATGAAAAGAGTTTTTAAACAAAGTAAACTGTGTCAAATAGCTTTAATTTATTCAGTTTTACCTTGATTTACAGAATACAAATGTAATTTACTGTAATAGTTTACTTTATATTATTAAATAAACTTTTCTGATAACAATAAAGCATCCATTCGGGTATCACAGTGCAGCAGAAAATACTAATTCATTGTCATTTTAAATTCACTAACCTTTAAAGCTGTATCCATTTATCAGCAAGTTTTTAATGATTTAAATTGTAATCAAATTTAATTTCTATTCTATAATATACTTTAAAAAGTATATGGCTGAATCAGCATTCCGTTTCTTTTAATTTAATAAATTTGTAATGAATGACAACAGATTACGATTTCACCCATATTTGAAAAGCTTTTATTTTCAGTTATTTTTAGAAAATTAAAAATAGAAACGTTACTTACATTTAATATACTTGCATAAATACTCTATATAAATATATGGAAATAAATAAATAAATATATAAATAAATATATATATATATATATATATATATATATATATATATATATATATATATATATATATATATATATATATATATATATATATATATATATATATATATATATATATGTGAGTGTGTATATATAGTTGAAGTCAGAATTATTAGCCCCCTAATTTTCTTTTTTAAATATTTCCCAAATGATGTTTAACAGAGCAAGGACATTTTCACAGTATGTCTGAAAATATTTTTTCTTCTGGAGAAAGTCTTATTTGTTTTATTTCAGCTAGAATAAAATCAGATTTTAAGTTTTTAAAAACCAATTTGAGGTTAAACTTAACCCTTTAAGCTATTTTTTTTCGACAGTCTACAGAACAAACCGTCGTTATACAATAACTTGTCTAATAACCCTAACCTGACTAGTTAACCTAGTTGACCTAGTTAAGCCTTTAAATGTCATTTTAAGCTGTATAGAAGTGTCTTGAAAAATATCTAGTCAAATATTATGTACTGTCATCATGGCAAAGATAAAATAAATCAGTTATTAGAGATGAGTTATTAAAACTATTATGTTTAGAAATGTGTTGAAAAAATGTGGACACCACATTGTTGGACACCAATTAAACTGACTAAATTTTTTGAATTTTGGGTGTCAAGTTAAGAACTTTTTACATTAAAAATGTTTTTAATATAAAAAATATTTGTGTTGCTATTAATGCAAAAATGTATAATAATGTGAATAAATCTAAATGTTTTTATCCAACAGATAAATAGACATGCTGTGCTATCTAGAATAAAATAAAATTGAGTTGAGTACTGAGGACATATACTATTTAAAGAAAACTGAATTTAAATTAATTGTGTGAAATCTGACTTTATAAGCATGTGTTATAACCATAGACAGAGGGTTATAACCTATTTTACAGTCTGTAACAGTACAACTTGCCCCGCAGGTGGGGTAAATGCATACATTTTTACTCCTGGCACTGGCAATACAGCACCGAGAGGTCAGCGATCATACAACCAGTGCTCATTTGTAGGAGAGGCTTGTGTGTTGTTGGTTTAAAATATGGTTTGTCTAACTCCATTACTTTTAGTTTATTTAGCCAAAACCAAAGTGTTATGTTGTGCCCTAGCTGCTCTCCTCTATTTAGGTCGGTAATGACGATCACGGAAGTTATATAGGAGTTCAGTCTAGAGCGTTTTTCAAGTCTAACTTGAAAGTCTTGCTTTGACTTGAAAAACGCAAAACTTAATCGTAATTATATTACGTAGATATGTAAAAACAAAACTTTATCGCATTGTTTTCACACACTTGAGTATTCTTAAGTCAATCCAGACTGTCATGTTTTCGTTTTTTTATTACACACGTCTAAAAATATATAAATTAATTATATTATACATTTAAATGTATTTTACTAGTTAAAGCAATGGTTTGACATATAGGCTATATTTTTATGTATTTTTTAAATTGTAAAGATTAACTTTTTACCTCTTTAGAGCGGGGCAAATTAATCCTAATGTAGGCTCAATATAAGCAGCTAACATAAACTGCGTAATAAATATAACGTTACAGATACAGTCTTTAATATAGGTCACGTTTGATGACATTGACATGGACTGCCCACATTTACGCCTTACGTCACCAGCGCCTTTGCTAAACTACACCTTGCATGTCCCTGGTAAGCGTTATTGCAAAACTACAGTAATAAAAGCTTATAACGGCAGTGAGCACCAACCATAAAAAGCTTTCCTGAGGCACTCGACACTTCCGGTATCGTCATTACCGAACAAACAAGCATCACGCGACCTGCAGACTCAAACACGAAAGAACAGCGGAGATTTAAACGAGGAAAAAAAGACTCACCCATTTCTCCACAGTCTCTGGAAGGGACTCAAAAGGTCAGCAGTGTTTCCATCTTGGAAGAAAACACAAAATGGCCAAAACTGCACTCTCCGTTTTTACACATGCGAGGGCGCCAAACACTCACTCGATGACCAAAAGCAAGACAGACGCCCAAGAAACATTTATGAACCGTATAATTTAATCGTTTTCTCCCATACAATACTCGTATGATTCATATATCGTCGTTTATATTCTTTTTTTTAGATTATTGCTTTACAGTAAAATGCATTGGTTGGATACATCCATTGCTTGCAAGACAATACATTCAAGTTACACACCAGCGTCTTATGCTGAAAAATCATTAAATCTGTAGACCTTGCGAAAGGTTTCTTATATGCCGATCCACTCACAGTGCAGCAGGTCACTCGTGAAGCAGTTGCGCGTGTCTGTTTGCGCATGTGTGTGTTTGTTCAACCAAGAGTCCGCATGAGTGGTTCTCATACTCTTGTGCATATCCATGCGTTGCTTTAAGAGTTTGCCCTCTGAAGAGGCTTACAGTGGACAGTGCATAAAGACTATTCATGTGAGAGTGCTGTACAACTGGCAACAAAGACATCCAGTCTGAAGCGACCAGATGAAATAATGAATCAAATCACCCCGGAGGTCCGAAGTTTACAAAATACAGTTAAAGTCAAAAAATACTCATCTCAGTTCAAATATTACATCAAGCATGGCACGGAGTATTCGCAACAAAGTCAGTATAAGGAGATTGTGCTAACAAATAGCTTGTAGAGTTATTAAATGCAGTAGATGAATGCACTGTCTATATTGCACTGGCAAAAGAGATGTCAAAACAATCAGGAGGGATATGGCAAGCCGTCTTTACATTTACTCTATAAACAATAGGTCTCAAACTGGATTCCTGGAGAGCTGCAGATATGCACAGTTTTACACCACCCTAATCAAACACAGGTAATCCAGCTAATCAAAGTGTTCAAGAGTACTACTAAGCAGGTGTGAGTTGGAGGTGGTTGGAGCTAAATCTGCAGAGCTGCGGCCCTCCAGGAATTGAGTTTGAGACCACTGCTATAAAACGTAGTATCTACTTTGATGCTATTTTGATATTTGTAAAGATGCTAGTTTTTTTTTTTATTAAAGGGGAAGTTCACCCAAAAATGAAAATTACCCCATCATTTACTCTCCACTATGTGGTTTTAAACCTTTATGAATTTCTTTTTTATGTTAAGCATAAAAGGAGATGTTTTGAAGCACTTCAATAATAGGCGAAAGACAACTAAAAACAAATTCAAAGTCATTGGGTCCCAGCAACCAACATTTAACAAAATATCTTCTTTTGGGTTCAACTAAAGAAAAAAAAAAAACAAGTGAACAATGAGTAAACAGTGTTCATTTTGGGTGAACTATCCCCTTAAGTCCTTATTCTGTAGCTATTAGTACCTTTAAAAAGCTACTATAACTTATTAGATGCTTGTACCTAATTAATATAGACTAGTAGTTATTTCATTAGTAATCCAAAGTTGGGTTTTTACCAGTGTCTAATGAATAACTACTACTACTACTACTACATATATATATATATATATATATATATATATATATATATATATATATATATATATATATATATATATATATATATATATATATATATATATATATATATGTGTGTGTCAAACAGGTACAAGTATCAATAATAAAAGTGTACTAGAATCATTTTAACATGTGTAAGTGCCTAATGTGTACATGCTAATATTTAATAAATAAGAACTAATATCTATTGATTAAATGCTATAGTAGCTAATAAATAAAAACTAGTATCTGTTATAAATATATTTTTTAAAAATGTACTCACGAATTAGTTGCTAATAAATAAATGAATAAATACTAATACGAAATAAACAAGATACTACTATATAAAATAGTACTAGCAACAAAATAGATGCTTTAGATTAGATGTCAGAGGAACACTCCACTTTTTTGGGAAATAGTCTTATTTTAAAACTCCCCTATGATTAAAGAGTTGATTTTTAGCATATTTGAAACTATTCAGCTGAGCATTTTTAGCTTAGCACATATCATTGAATTAGATTCGACCATTAGCATCTCGCTTAAAAAAAATGAAATAGTTTTGATAATTTTTCTATTTAAATCTGGACTCTAATGTAGTTGCATGTCTGCAGCAGGCACATTGTTGTTACACAGAATTTAAAAATAGTCCCCAGCCAGGTAACAGCTCTGTGTAATTTCATTGCGCTTGCTGCAGCCATGATACGACAGCAAATTTCCTTGATTATTACACCAAAATGAGAGTATAGTTCCTAGCCATTTCGACCTAGAAAATAGCCACTTCATTTTCTGTCTGTCTTGGTACACATTGTAACTGCAGAAAAGTCAAGCTTTAAATACGAAAATTATCAAAATAATAAAAAAATAATAATAATTAAGTGAGATGCTAATGGCCTAATCGAATTCAATTATTTATGCTAAGCTAAGCTAAAGGGGTCTCGCCAGACACAAAATATCAGCTGACTACATACAAAAAAAAATTCTAAAACTCAACTAGTGGAGTTGTAAAAACCCTATTTCCTCAAAAAGTGGTGTGTGTCTTTGAAACAGCTTGCCATAGGAAGGTAACTAACATACCGAACAGAAAAAAAATGTATTAAGTACTGAATTACTGGCACCAAAGAATTAATTTAACGCTGGAAAAAGACAATATAACATGGAGATGCTCCTTCGACAGTATGCATATGGTGTATCTATTTCTGCTGAATAATGTATCGTACAGATCACCACTGAGAAACACCACAGAACAAAGACGAAATAAAAGAAATAGAGAATCATCACATGACACCACCGTCATTCCACACAGTACGTATAGCCACTATAAACTAAAGTCAACATTGTACAGAATGGTACTGTAATTCTGTGATGACGTGAGATTAGATGACAGAATCTGCATGCACGTGTAACAGCGGTGGGCGATTTCAGCAGCTTTCACAAACATGGCTCATCTATGAAAATATATATATATATAATCCCCGTAACTCAGCCCTCACCGACTGAGATTGCATATATCATATATAATGTGTACATCAAATACTGCAACACCTGTCTTTCTGCACAAACAACAGCGACAGCACCTCCTAGCACTTAAACACTGACAGGTTCTACGACTGACGAAAGACACAAAAGACACGTTCCTCCAAGCTCAAGTTCAGATCTTCGGAGCCCATTAGCAGCTGATTGAGTTGAATTGGGTCTGGTAGCTGCCATTTATGGGTCAGTCTCTGGAGAGAGGTAATGAATGTGTTTTGGTCATATTTCACCTCAAAAATTTGAAAACTATATTTATTACACATTTTTTTAAAGAATATAGTATATATCTAGATAGTACCATCATTACTGCAAAAGGGGAAACACACTACTTATAATAATGCATAACACAGAAATAAAGTCATTACTGTAATGCAAATATTTTGTTTTTAACCAAGTCATTACCATAATGTCAAAACAGATGTAAAGAACTGAATTTCATTACCATATATATATATATATATATATATATATATATATATATATATATATATATATATATATATATATATATATATATATATATATATATACACACACATACATATATATATATATATATATATATATATATATATATATATATATACACACATACATATATATACATACATACATATATATATATATATATACATATATATATATATACATATATATATATATATATATATATATATATATATATATATATATATATATATATATATATATATATACACATATACACACATACACACATACACACACACATATACACACATACACACATACATTCATACATATACACATATACACACACACACACACACACACACACACACAACAATTCATAATAATATTTCATTGCTGTAAACAAAAAGTACAAAACATACAAATATATATCCCAATATGGTAATGAAATTAGCCACATTTTCTACCTCAGTTCTCAAAAATATTTCCATTGCTGTAAAAAAAAAAAAAAAAAAAAAAAAAAAAAAACATACAAATAGATTTTTTAAATACTACAATAAAGATTTTTTTTCTGTAAACAAAAAAGTTACAAGAAGCATTTAAAATAAATATTATTTATTTATTACAACTATAATTTATTTTTAAGTATATACAAAAATACATTTAAACATGAAACATACCAATTCTTATAATTGATTTCAATTTATATATAATTATACAATATATTGATATAAATTTTCCGATTTTAACATATATAAACAAACATTGACATTAAATTTCGATACATTACATTGAGAATTTGGATTGAAACTGCATGAATTGCAGAATTGTCATGAAAATAAATCCTATTCAATAAATAATAATTATAAATAAATAAATAAATATATAATAATTCATATTGACCCAAATACTACTTTAAAGCCCCTGCGTGATAAAACGAATATTATTTTGATTTGAGTGTGAAATATGACCTAGGCACATCATCTTGAGCTTCATCCTCACTGTGAGCTCACAAAGCTTTTGCCCTGCTTTAGAAATGGCTTCTCTGTGTCAAATCATGCATTACAGACAAACAGTAATAAAGATCCAGAGAGGGAGGTGAGAGTGCATCGTAAATAAAGAAAAGGTGGCCTCTTCAGGTCACGGATGTAAATCCACCCTCCCTCCCGTCTACTGTAAGGAAGCACTGGTTCAAACAGGATCAGTGATGTTAAATATCTACATATAAACAACAAACTTGTAGCATGTCTGCAAAAAATCCAGGATCTCATCAGTGTGTGTACGAAATTGTAAAGCAGTTATCATCAGTCTCATCTTCCACACCGCCAAACAAGCAACGAGCGGTCCTGAGGGTCTTCTGCTCGGGTCTGAATGTGAGGTGAGGAGCAGCTTTTTGATGTGTGCTTTATGATTGGATCCATTGACTGGTTAATGCAGGTCTGGAATGAGAAACGGGAAAAACCAAAACGTGTCTAATTGCAGAGCTTCTGCTCCTCCTCGCTGACCTCTCCTCCAATGAGAACCCTGCCGGAGGCTCTCAGCTGGAAATACATTATCCAGCTCATAAGAATCCCATACAGTCTCTCGCACCCCCCGCCGCACGATCCATACAGAAAACCCTTCACATTTGGGATGCGTGTGATTTTCAACGGTTTCCTGTGCGCAACGGGCTGCGAGAATCAGTTTCTTGCTCGAGGGCAGTTCGGTCGTTTTATTGCGCCCACACCAAGGACGTATTTTTCATTTTTCCATTCTGGAGGACATAAATTAATAGGATATAGATGTTTTATGCCACATATAAAGTGCATTATGTTCACGTTCATGTCAGACAGTGTCTCAAGGGAAGACAGAAATTCAAAAACGTAGATTGCTAATGCATACAGGAATGAGCAGCATTCTTTGTCAGTGCCGTGTGATGAAAGTGTGACCGTTTAAATGATCCTGCTCTGATCGATCCGGTAAAGACTTTTTTTTGTTTGTTTTTTTAATGGGGCTGCGTTGTGATTGTCCGAGATTAAGAAGTGGAAAGGATTTCCAGTTACAAAGAGAGCTGCCAAGGAGAATTTCGGTTCCTGGAAATTGGTGGAGTAGAGAGAGTCAGTGATTTTTTTTTTTTTTTTTTTTGTCTTTTTTTTGGGGAGATGTAGTTCTTCCATCTGAGCCACAGTGGTGTGAATGTGCAGCGAGGAACAGTGGTTTTCCTTTAACAGTAGAGCAGATTGAACAGGAGAAACAGCAGATTCATTGGTGATTTTGGTTGGAGGTATTTTGGTTCAAAGCCCATGGAGAACTTCTGGCTTACTCTGCCTCTATGCACATGGGCAGGTTGACAAAGGTAAAGACGTTGTATTCGATCATGATGGAAAAGGTGAGGAAGACTGCATATAGAACAAGCACGTAGATGCCCAGCCTCAAGTCCAACCGCCATCTGTTCACGTGGATTCCCAACACCTGAAGGCAGAGAAACAAATTTAAGACGCAAAAGCAAATGATCGCATTCAGAGTTCACGAAGACTTCCAAATAAGGTTAGGCTGGAGCAGAAATTTGTTTTCTGTAGCATAAAGTAGGTAATGGAAAAATATGTTTTACAGTTTATTGCAATCTTAATCTCAAAATAGGTCTCAAACTGGATTCCTGGTGGGCCGCAGCTCTGCACTGTTTTGCTCCAACACTAATCAAGCACTGCTGATGCAACTAATCAAGGTGTTCAGAACTACTAGAGCAGGGGTTTTTAAACTGTGGGGCGCGCACCACCAGGGGGGCGCCAGCACCTATTAAGGGGGCGCAAGACATTGATGCGTGCACTCGAGTTATTATGATGACGATTTTTATGCGTTCACTAGAGGGAATAATATGATTAACGTTAGCTCCACAGCGAACTATCAGGCACCTGCAGAGTTAATGCGTTCCAGTAAAATATATTCAAATAAAATGGACCGGGTGCCTTTTAAAACGAATGACGGTGAATGAAGGAAAGTCAAACCGGTGATCTTTCACTTACTTTGAAGACATGCTGACTTTGTTTACATGGACATCAGTAATCTAGTTATTTGCCTTAATCTGAATAGGACAATACTATAATTACGTGAAGTGCTTTTTTGAATGTTGCTTCACCAGGCTATTCACGTTTCCTGCAGAGTCTCATGTAATTTTAGGCGTTCATCTTCAATTTCTCGACTTTAACTGCAGATTGGCAGTTCAACTTTCACTCATGAACATATGGAGTATTTGACGTGAATATGAAGGACTGGTTGAAGACTGTTGCTTTTATTGATACCGCACGTCGAATGGAAAGAAAAAAACTTCCGCATTTCGTGATGTGCGTGTCTGTGTGTGTGTGTGTGTGTGTGTGTGTGTAGGTGCGCGCGGTCCAGTATAGACTGACAGCCGTGTGTGTGGATATGGTCACAAAATGCGGCGAAAAGTCCTACATGACGGTAATAATTTGATCGCGGTGTTTACTTCAATAATGCATACTCCACGTCTTAATTTCATTTCCATTATGACTTTAGTCAGATTAAGGTAATCAAAAATTTCTGTTTACATTGTAGACTCTTAATCGGGGGGGCGAGTGAAATTGGACAAACTTGGGCGGCATGTGTCCTAAAAGTTTGAAAATCCCTGTACAAGAGACTATTAAGCAGGTGTAAGTTGGAGCTGGTTGGAGCTAAACTATGCAAAGCTGTGGCCTTCCAGGAATTGAGTTTGAGACCATTGATCTAAACCACAGGTGTCAAATCCAGTTCCTGGAGGGCCGCAGCTCTGCATAGTTTAGTTCCACCCTGCTTCAACAAACTTAAGCTGCGGTCACACTGGACTTTTCTCCCTATAGATTTCTATTCATTTGCACGCGAATGCGTCAGACCAGAAATGCAAGTTCGTGCATCAAGTTTCGCAGTTCACTGCGTTTCAAAGTTCCAGCTTGGTGAACTCTGACCTGCGAACAATCGAGGATCAAAACATGACCTTTCTGTACAGAAATTTTAAATATGGACCAATCGCTCGCTTTTTTAAATGTCTAAATATCTTAATAATCCCACCCCTTTTCGCAGGGCCATACAACAGAATTTCGCAAGCTCAAACTTTAGTGTGACCGCAGCTCTACGTGTAGGTTTTAAACAAGCCTGAAGGAGTCAATTAGTTTGATTAGATGTGTTTAATTAGAGTTCAAGCTAAACTGCAGAGCTGCGGCCCTCCAGGAACTGCATTTAATACCTGTGATCTAAACTCTTTCACAGGCAAGTTCCCTCTGACATCCCTGCATTAGTTTTATTGTAATGTGACTTATTTACAATGCATCGCTTTAAGGTTTCCATGGCGACACGTCAAGTTTATCACACCTGGATGGTTTATGCATATTTTGTTTACTTTTTTCATTTTCTGCAAATATTGACTTATGTCCTTACTGTGAAATATCAGACATTCCGATTCTCAAATATGTGTAAGAACATGTACTGCATCATTTAAACGTGATCATATTATTTGATCTATGATCAGCGCATAATGTAATCCTGCGCTTTAGTGGAGAGATTAGAACTGCTGGACATACAACATGTTAATTCATCAACTTCTTGCAAAACACATGAAAGTGAGTGGCTGTTTAACTGGGAGAAGAAAAGAGTAAATGTTCTAGTTAACAAAACAGTGTGTATCAGATATGAACAACACACATTGTCTGATTATGTTGAATAATTATCATTATTTCCATCTGCTTGTTAAGTGTGACGTTATGTGAAGCGGCTTCCAGGTGCAAGCGCTCTATTAAACTCTATGGGGAGACTCAACAAATGGTAATTATTAACATTTACAAAGTGATACTTTCGAAAAATCACGATCACAATACATCCATGCCTAATATCTAATGGCCAGAAAGTGATTAATTTTGTATAAATTGATTAAGTATTGATGTCTGTGATGCAGAAAGTCCAGAGACTGTTGTGTACACCATGATTTTATATAAAATTCACTTTAATGTGTGATATGACCAAAAAGTGGTCATAAACAAATATTTTCTCAATTCAAATGAGTAGTGGCTTGAACCCTGAAACAGTATTCCGTACATCACGACTTATCAAGTAAATAGACATCAAAGTATATTTTATAAATCATAAATGTTATGTTTTCCTAGTACATATGTGCATTTCAAATGCCTGAAACCTAAAACAAACATTACTTGTTTGAAAATTGACACACGTGTGCCGCAAGTGAGACAGAGAAAATGAAAGCACATCAGCAGCAAGGAAAAATCAGATACTCAAGACATAATCTTTGAAATAATTACATAAAAATTAGCAAATATATGACAGAGGTTTGTGATACAACAATTTCAGTGAATCATTAAATAAATCCTTGTTTTCCACAAAGCGAAAAAGTAGTGTACTGGCACAAACAAAAATATAATTTGTATATTTTTCTTGTGAAAAAAATCTATGTAAAACAAATTTTGTTTGGTATAATTTGTGTCTTAATTTTAATGTAATAATAATATGTAATGTAAAAATAATGTTTAATGTGTGTCTTAATTTCGTCTGTCAGTTATCTTCTAGATAAACAAGAATAACGAATAACATCAGAGGTGACGTGCTTCAGAGTCAGAATCAGCGTCAAAGCACAAATTGGTTTGTTAAATAAAATAAAATCTAGCCTAAATAAAATTAAAGTGAAATATTCAAAGTTTCAGAGAAAATTATCTTAAACTGTTTTAATTTTTAATGACAAAATCATACATTGCCGGTGGGCATTTACAATGTATTGGCAGCACTGAACATATTTCCAGATTACCTCAGAAGAACAAACTCTGTTGGAAGAACTCAGAAAGTCATTGTGAGAATGGAGATGTCTGCATATGTGTGTCAGTCTGTCAAATAAAATAGCTTAAAACACTTTATTATTTTAGAGAAAGTAGTTAAAGTTTGCATAAACAATGATTGATCTTATCCACCGAGACCCACCCATAAGTAAATATGCAGCCTATTTTTTGACCTGACTCACGTATTAACGGCAGAATCTGTGGATATAGCTGAGAAATGATGTGCTCCTATTGTCCAGTGTCACCCACATGACGGAATTCAATGTGAAAATCAGGGAAAAAAAATGTAACATGCTAGACTTTCTGTGATGGTGTCTTGAAGTGTTGCAGACATGATATGGGTTGTCGTGAACTATGCCATATTACATGAAAAGAAACGATTGAATCTTGTGTCACGATATCCATTTGTCGTTTACGACTTCCCACAACACCCTACGTCAAGGAAATCGTGCCAAAATCGTGTGATCTGACCTGGGCTTAAACATATAGTAATGTTTTATTCATAAAGTAAATTCAAACACTACAGACTAAAAGCTAGATCTTGGGCTTTCAGAACCATTATCGATTAGTTAAAATTAATAAACAAATACTGGATTTTCTATTTCTGGTTAAATGAACACAATCAGTAACAAACAAAACAAGTATCACATTTACTCACAGTTAAAGCCACTGAACCTAGTAACAGAACGACAGAGTATACCAATCCTCTACTGTTGATTTTAACCTAAACAGGAGACAAAAAGAAAACATTTTTACAGCCTTTGCGGGAGTGTCAATGTGTCTGTTTGAGGAGTGAAAAAGACAGATACCACAGAGCCGTAGTTGACAGCCATTGTCTGGATGCCCCAGGGAACGCCAAGTCCAACCAGGATATCAAAGACGTTACTGCCAATCGTATTGGAGACAGCCATGTCCCCCAGGCCTGAGCGCACAGACACAGAACTGGAACTTTAACTCAACGTGAATGAAAGATGAGCAATGGTAGAAACGCCAAGAAAATAAAACGTACCCTGACGTGCCACAATAAGACTTGCTATGCAGTCTGGAACACTGGTACCGGCAGCCAGGAAAGTTATGCCCATAATGACATCTGGGATTCCAAGAGTGTATCCGACAATAGTGACCTGCACACAGCGACTCACATGAATGAATGGGTTTCAGTGATGTAACATGCCAGCAAGCAACATGACCTCAAATTGGCACCCTAGGGGCTGCAAGGAGGTGCTGGAGGTCATATGTTTGATCAAATTATTTCATCAAATGTATTACAGTTAGTGGTGTAACGGATGGCAAATCTCATGGTTCAGATCACATCATGGTTTTTTTAGTCACGGACCATTTTTTGGATCAGCCAAAAAAAAAAGGGGGGGGGGGGGTCAAATGTAATTTGCTTTCCATTTATTACAAAAACAGTACAGCAAGAAGCTTTCAGTTTGAACAAACAAAACTTAGAACCTGTAATTTTATTCAAAATAAACTGAAGAAATAATAAGCTGAATAAAAATAAATTGTAAAATATTTAGTACTGTGTTACTACTACTGTTGCTGATAACGCTAAATGTATAAATCGACCATAATAATTTGTACAACCCATATTTATTTTTAGTCTCATTATCAATAAATGATTCACTCATAAAGCTTTATGTTTCGTTTCTAGATGGACCATTTTTGAAGAATTATTCAGTGGCATATTTTTGAAGGCTGGTTGTCGCCACCTATTATTTTGTCGCTGCTTTGTTTACACTGCAAGATGAATCGGCGACAGGTGGTGTCACACTGCATGAGTTTACAATAGGAATCGGCAACAATTCAGTCCAAAGCATGCCAAATATCTCACGGGGGTCAGCGACTCATCAACGATTCTCTCAGATCGCGTCTTTGATAGTTCACACTGTTTGATTGTTACTCATGTGAACGAGCACTGATATGCCTGTGATTTCAGGTATTTGTCGGCAATTTCACAAAACCTGTCGGCGAGTCACAAAAAAAAAAAAAACGAGGCTAAAATCGCGCAGTCTGAAATCAGCATTGATGGTGATTTTAATCTTTACTATAAACATCAATGGTTATATCTAAACTATAAACTGTTCTTCCAGTACTTCTGTTTTATTTGACTGTTTGTAAACTAAAGACTGAATCTGTTTTTTTTTTTGCACTTTGCAAACACATTAGAACGCAGCGATTTAAAGGATTAATAAACATACAGTATGCAAATCACCATCATTTACAGTTTATGTTGCGTGGGTGTTGAGATCCCGATCTCTTAATGATTAATCATACAGCCTTCACTGAATACATTAATGCAGGCTAAACAAGTAGTGACAGAAAACACCTTTAATAACCTAAGAAACCCACCACATCCCGAATAACCTGCCACAACTTCTTCCGTCATCATTATATTTTACAGGAAAGCCTAAATGCTTTCATACATGTGATTTGAATGACATGAGACAATCTCTCTGCAATCGTAACAAATTTAGTAAAGTAAATATATATATATATATATATATATATATATATATATATATATATATATATATATATATATATATATATATTAATTTGCGGCACACAAGTGTTCCGAACCGTGGATTGTGATCCGTACGAATCACGGATAATCCATGATCCGTTACATCCCTAATTACAGTCAATCTTAATGCATATTTACATATTATATGATGCATGCATTTTCATGTGTTAATTACATTTTATTACCAATGAGAGTGCAGCAACAAACGTAAAGATAATTCATTCAAAATGTAAAATTCTGTCATCATTTATTCCGGTCACAAACCTGTTGAAGTTATTTTGATTACTACACTTTGGAAGTCAGTACTTACCGATTTCCATCATACTTCAAAATACTTTCTTTTGTGTTGAACAAAGTCTTGTCGTCAATACCAGTTGTAAAAGCAACAAATAATAACTTGACTTCAAATAGATCATTTGGAAAAGTGGCAGAAGGTAGATTTTTCCTATGAATCATCTGTTGAAATGCATCCTAATCATCACAAATACTGCAGAAGATCTACTGCAATCTCACAGAAACCAGTCCCAGTTGGTGAAGGGGAAAACCATGGTTTAAAGGTTACATTCAGTATGGGGGCATGCGAGAGATCGGCAGAGTAAATGGCAACATCAACAGCCTGAGGTATCAAGACATTTGTGCTGGTACATTACATTACAAACCACAGAAGAGGGTAAATTCTGCAGCAGGATAGCGCTCCTTCTCATACTTCAGCCTCCACATCAAAGTTCCTGAAAGCAAAGAAGGTCAAGGTGCTCCAGGACAGCCCAGTCCCCAGATATGAACATTATTGAGCATGTCTGGGGTAAGATGAGAAGGAGGCATTGAAGATGAATTCAAAGAATCTTGATGAACTCTGGGAGTCCTGCAAGAACACTTTCTTTGCCGTTCCAGATGACTTTATTAATTTGAGTCATTTCAGAGATGTATGGATGCAGTCGTTCAAGCTCATAGGAGTCACAATACACAATATTCATTCTTTTTCCACTGCACCTTGACTGATGACGCCATATATTCTACACTGTACATTATTTCTGTTAAGTAACAAGAGTTTGTCTAAGTAAAGTCAGACCTTACTGTTATAATTAAATAATTAAAAATCAAGGCATGATCATATTTTATTTTGGTAAAATAAGCGTAATCTAGAGGCCTTTCCCTTTCATATAAGCTACTTCTGAAACCAACTGATCAACTAGAAGTCAAGTTATTATTTGTTGTTCCTAAAACTTGGATAGGTAATAAGACTTTTGTCATGTAGTGTATATATTTTCCAAATAAACACAGCAAATTGTTTAGTTTGTTATGCGTAAAAACCTGAACACTCTTGTCCCCATATGCACCAGACACTTCGCTTAAACTCCATCTTAGAAGGTCTCAATAAGGTAAACAATGTTCACATGTGAATGAACCAAAAATCATGTTGCACATAGTATAGTATAGTCTGTTATGTGTACTATTTATAGTACACGTATAGGTTTATTACCGCTCCAATAAAGTGTTAGTATGTATAGGTTTAAAAACAAATTGCTCTTACGTCTAGTGTTGTGTTATATAGTTATATATATAGCTAGATAGATAGCTAGATAGACAGCTAGATAGACAGCTAGATAGACAGCTAGATAGACAGCTAGATAGACAGACAGATAGATAGCTCCGTGGTCCTGCAAGACATGACAATTCGTTCTACTTTATGTCCACACATGTAGGGTAATGACAATAAAGCTCAAGTTGACTTGAAAACCTTGTATCCAAACATTTAATATGCATGTGCATAAAAAAATGCAACGGCACCATTAGATATTTATAAATTCATCTGAACCCCACTCTCAGCAACAGCAGAGTGCATTTTTAATGTACAGTAAGATTTTATGTACAATGCCTTAAAATGTAATATTAACTCACCATCCACACCAAGATGTATGAGAAGGCAGCGATCCAGACCGTGGAGAGGAAGAAGGACAGCATGAAGCAACACTCCCAGCGCTTCTTGGCACAATTGGGAATGGTGAAGTACAGCAACAGCGAAATGGGCCAGGAGATGAAAAACTTCACTTTTTCCATAGCGCCCCCTGCAGTCACATGGTGCAGATCATCACCAAAAAAAGAAAGAAAAAAAATCATGTCGTTTAATGGAGCATCCAATCCTTTTATTTATGGTGGCTTAGGAGTTCACTGAGTGGCCAGCAGATTACATTCCAGCTCACAACAAGAAAACACTTGAGAAATATCTATACAATTCACAGCACAACACTGATACTTTATCACAATAGAGTGTTACTTTGAACTAACTGAACGAATCATTGAAGGTGGATTTCTGAGCTTGAACACAATTCTTTGTACAATTACAGATGTTTTCTTTATTTTCAAAGAACTTGAATGGCCAAATACACGTAAAATTGTCAGTGTCGATCTAGGCTATTATTCAAGTAAACATTATTGGTAGCATTCAATCTGTGCATTACTGTAGGTCAATGGATAGCATCTATATTCACGACTGTCTGTGCTAATGATAATCAAACAGCAACAACAACAACATTAACTGCATGTATTAATGTCTAGTTGTTATTTTTATACCAAAAATAAACATTTTAAGTTAAAATGAACAGAATAAAAGTATTTGAAAAAGGTTTCTTTGGCCCCGTTTCACTGTCAGGTCTTGATGTCCAATTCCGATTTGTTGCCTATATCTGATTGTGATATTGTCCGTTTACACGTTCTTTTAATTGTGACCCATATCCGATTCATGCGTTTACACTTGCCATACAATTTACGATGTCACGCATGCGTAAAGGCAGGTTCTAGCATCTGCGCCACACTAGCCACGATGAAAGAAATTGCCTTGCTTTTAGCTCTGCTAAATATGCGAAGTTCGCCCAGCTTTAAAATGATTTTGAAGCGGAGGAAGAGGGAAAGGGCCGTCATCGCAGCTTGTGCCTATGGTTTATATATGGTGTCCTCCACCATTCAGAGGAATTTGTGGGTACGAGAGAGATCTCAGGTCTGGTGGGAGCAAATTGTGACGGGCTTTAATGAGGAGCAGTAGGTCTGAAATTTTAGGATGCCTCAATAAATCCAATCTGCCTGTTTACATGACAGTGGCATTGTCACATATCCGATTTATATCCGATTTATTTCCACATATGAAGGAGGCCTGAAACCAATTTCTGAATATGCGAATGCATGCATTTTTTTTTTCATGTATACACGGTCATAGAACAGATGCGACATGTGTCACATATGAGCAAAAAAAAATTGGAATTGGGTCACATTTACTTGGCAGTGTAAATGGGGCCTTATACTCACCAAGCCTACGTTAGTTGAATCTAATTAAGTTAATCTCATTTATTTGATCAATTAGGTCATAACAGTTATCCTTAAATATTACATGATTTAAATTAAATTAATATATCTTTATTTGAAAACCCCAAGAGACCAGCAAGTCACATGACCCCTAACGAACCCATTCAAATATCAAAAAGTCCTGCTTTTGAAAAAACTTTTCTGTACTGATTAATATTTTTGTAGAAATTGTTTCATTTTTCAGTAACACTTACTTTAGGTCTCAATTCATGCTATTAACTACCGGCTTATAACCTGCTAATTATTAAGATATTAACTGTTCATTAGTAGTTATAAAGTATGATCTTAATCTGCATCCCTAATCCTACTCAAAACCTAAACGCAACTTTTATCTTACTAACTATTAGTGTTAGTATAGTGTTAGTTAATGGTTTGTTAATACTGTGAATTGTGACCTAAACTAGTGTTAATAATTTTTCTGATGAATAAAAAAAAAAAAAAAAAAAAACACAAATAATATTTTGTTAATCTATTTTCTCCTTGCTGACCCTTGACATTTGGAGGTAATATACATAAACACACAAAATGTATTTAAATTATTTAAAAATTATCCTGGATTTTTATTTTTTTATTTAAGATTTTTTAAGAAAAACTTAAAAGGGCCATGAATGGTCTCAGCAGAGTGTTTTCACACCTATAGTTTGAAAAAAGCCAGGAAAGTGGGAGTTTCATTAAGGGAACTACAGCTGATTTTCACACAGGCAAGACAGACACAGACGCAGAGATAGATGGACATTAGTAATGGAATTATTTGCCTTAATCTGAATAAGACAATAATATGATTAAGGTGTTTACATGAGTTGCGTTTTGAATGTTCCTTTCATGATCCCTTTTTACGTGTTTTAGCACATAATTTGACACCGTGCTATCCACATTTCCTCTGGAATGTAATTCATGTAATTTCTTTAAACTGCAGTTTGGCACTTTCGCTTTCATTCAGGATTTCATGCATGCCCCCCGTGACAAATGAGATATTGGATGCGAGGAACTGCCGTATGGAAGAAAAAAAAAAAACTCCACATTTCTGCGTGTATAGACTACCCTGTCACAAAATGCAGCGAAAATCCTACACGACGGTAATAGTTGGATTAAGGTGTTTACATGTTTACATTCTGAGAGCAGCATGTACAGCGCATCTTTCAGTCTATAATATTGCAGTGATATTAACGTACTGTAAACTTATAAATCATTTTGACTATGTTTTTAAAAACTGAAAGAGTACTGCTGACGACATGAACTAACTTTGCCATCTGAATAAACAAATAATGAACACTGATCGCACACTTACCAAATCTGTAGAGACAGGACAATCAACACAAACTGGAACTACGTCTTTTTTTTTTTTAAAGAAAATGATTTTTGCGAAAAGTAAAAAAAAAAAAAGAAAGAAAAAAAAAAAAGTTCCTTACAAACCTGTTTTTTGTCGCGTATTAGCAGACCACTGTAATCTGGGGCTTTTGACGCTGGGAAATGGAAACAAAACCTTCGTTGCGGCACATTTATACATGCAACACTGACAACCCATGTCTCCAAACAATTCTTCTTCTTCCACTTGTTTTAATTACGGTTGGCAACACAACATGGCATCTCTCTGCTGTCTAAACACTGTAACAGGTAACTATCTTTGAAACTATTATGCATATTAATAAAGATGCACCTCATTTACAATAGAGCGTGTTGATTGGTTTGAACCAAGTCTGTCTCATGAATTAATGCTGAAAGCTCAAAAGACGTCATGTTGTACCCACTGGAGAAGACATGCAGTCTTACACAATGATCTCATGGCCGTGATGTAGCTTCTATTTCTTTTCAAACCGGAAGAACGAATTTGCTCGAAATAACGAAAAACAACCAATTTTCACTTTTTGGTATAATATATGTGTCCTAATAGTGTTTTTAGCAGCGGTAGACACATATATGACTGTCAACAGCTCAAAAAATGTGTTTTGGTGTTTTCTGACCCTTTAATATCTTATAATATGTCTGAAATAATATATAAAATGTCTGTTCATATTAAATTCTACGACTTTCCTCAAACCTGGAATCCTAATTTTTAAATACATTGATTTTACATCATTTAAAATTATTATCAATACTTTTTATTATTAATAGTTGATCTTTATTGTTATTATTAGTTGATCTCTGCAGAAACCATGCTGACTATGTCACAGTATTAACTAATATGAAAATGCAGACATTCAGCTAAAGTGGCGATGTGTTAATGTGTCAAAGCGCCTCACCAGGCAATCTGAAAGGAGATATCTCATTTTCCTGCTCCTCGGAGAGTTTGTCCTCTGCCACATTGCCATTTTCCATGGTGTCAGCTTTCTGATCACAGACCAGCACAGAGTCCACACCATTGGCTGACTTCACCAGCCGCTGCTGCTGCATAAACAGATACAAAATCCATTCTTATTCACTTTTTACATAAGACACTGTAGTAAAAAAAAATAAAAATGTTGCTCCCATCCAATATGATGCTATTTTTCTGAAATAAATATGGGTTAGAAATGACATCAGACATATTCACCCAACAATAAGCTCCACCTTAAAATGTGTTCTTAAAGATGCAGTCAGGTTAAAAATAAGCAATCCAGTCATTATATATTGATCAGCAATTTCTGAATCAAAGACTGCTTAACTGTTGAGAGGCAGTGGAGCCACTGGAAACGGTTCGATCTGCCATCTTACTATTCCCTAGCAACAGAGGACTCCAACACATGCACTACAGGGATTGGTCGATACAAAAATGACCCGCTGTGCAACCTACAAGCGTTTACAGGTTCACTTCAAGCTTATATAGTCATTTTAAGCACATTTTAGGTTATTTGCCTATGAAGCAGTAGTAGTTGCAACAAATAGACAACACTGTATCTTATCACACTGGTGTTTTGATTCTGATTGGTCATTTGCGACATTCCATAATATGTGATTCCCAGATACCAACTACTGAAACCAATAACACAGGCTCACCCAAGTTCAGTGTGTCAATCATTATAAGGTTGTCTGTCACGCTGCTGTTTTTGACTGTTTGGTGCCATCTTGAGACTGAATAGTATGTAGGTTAGTGTATGCTCCATTCAGCAGTTTTTGTTTCTGTCAGCTTTGCATTTAATTAAAGAATTCATAAACTTTGAAGGCTCTAGAGTTGTCGCGATACCATTAATTCATGTTGCGATACTTTACCAGCTGAAGTATTGTGATACCAAGTAGTATTACGATACTTCAATCCAGAACTCAAATCCAAGAAATAAAGAAAATTGTCAGAAATACTATATTTTATGCTATAATAGGCCTATTTGAATTTAATTAATAATTCACTTATTATTAAAAAAATAATAACTTGCACATCACTTCACCTAAAATGTATTCATTCTTTTTGTTTATTTTAATACAAAAAAAGCCCATTAAAATAAAGATACAAATTATATCACATTTACATTTAGTCATTTAGCAGATGCTTTTATCCAAAGCGACATACAAATGAGGACAAGGAAGCAATTTACACAACTATAAGAGCAGCAGTGAACAAGTGCTATAGACAAGTTTCAGGTGTGTAAAGTCTAAGAAGCTAAGCATTAGTAATGTTTTTTTTTTGAGAGAGAGAGAGAGAGAGAGTACAGTTAGTGGTATAGCCAGAGAGGCAGTTAAGATTAGGAAGGAAAGTGGAGACTAAACAGTTGAGTTTTTAGTCGTTTCTTGAAGACAGCAAGTGACTCTGCTGTTCTGATGTAGTTAGGGAGTTCATTCCACCAACTGGGCAGATTGAATGCGAGAGTTCGGGAAAGTGATTTCTTCCCTCTTAGGGATGGAACAACGAGGCGACGTTCATTTACAGAACGCAAGTTTCTGGAGGGCACATACATCTGCAGAAGTGAGAGCAGATAAGGAGCAGCAAAGCCAGAGGTCGCTTTGTAAGCAAACATCAGAGCTTTGAATTTGATGCGAGCAGCAACTGGCAGCCAGTGCAAACGGGTGAGTAGCGGAGTGACAAATTAAAATTTAATATCAAATTAAATTTGTTACAAACCAACCAAATTAGGCTTAATGAAGTGGTCGAAAATTCTTTCAATTTTTCCTGTATCTATTGTTTTTTTTTTTCCAGTCTTATCCGATAAGAATTGACATTGTCGCTGTTGTTGTTGCAACTAAATCATATTGACAGAAGCAGAAATGGACTGATTCAGATTCGAACTGAAGCGTCAGAAAACATGCAATAGGCTACCATAAAAGGCGTGAATTCTACAGTTTTGCACCCTTAAAGGACTTCACAGACTATTAAAATAAAATGGTCTATTGTTGCACAAACGTGTGAGAATTTTAGTGACTTTCCCACATGCAACATTATGTATTGTAGATAAACTGTTGATGATGATACTACCATTTACAAACTACTGTGGCACCGCCAGTATTTTGAAGCCATTGTATCACAATACTACCATAGTACCGGTAAACTGTGCTATCCTATAAGGCTCAGAACAATTTTTTTGTGTCTCATTTATGTTTTGTAAAATCAATTCAAGTTTGGCTTCTGATAAGCATGTCAGGCTTTATTATGTAAGAAAAACCGCCTGGATGTACTTTATCCCTTACATACAGTATACTGTCCAATGGGGACATCATCTGACAGTCTTTTAAGCAATTCATAGAGCCACATACAAATACAATTTCATAAACTAATTTACTGTTGTTCTTTAAATTGCATTGGGATCATAAGAATTTAATTGGTGAACGTGTCTTATGTACTTGGCTAATCAAAACGCTTACTTACTATAATAAACCAATATAAACCAAAGAAAGAGGTATACAAAACATATAAGATGTGCATTCACATGTTATGCTTGGTTGCACCTCTGACATATTACCTCGGATATGCCTGTGCTACGTTTCAAACATTGAAAGCCACATTGGCATCCAATGGGGTATTCGTCACTGCAGTGAATGCACACACTATACTGACACAGAGAAAAAGAAACTGTTGAATAAAGTCGTTAATTTTGTTTTGTGTGAAAAAAAGGATACTTTCCAATGGAACCACTTAAGGCAGATGGTCTGTTTAGAGATTGTTTTGGGTATTTTTCTAGACTTTGAATGAGTTCTCAGATTTCATCTAAAATATCTTCATTTGTGTTCAGAAGAGGAACAAATGTCTCAGGGGTTTGGAATGACGTGATGGTGAGTTATTAATAACAATTTTAATTTTGGAGTGAATTAACTCTTCAAAGTTGTGTACGATCAATTTGAAAATGTAGAGCACAAAAGTGATTATTGTTTTATAAGGTAGGGAATGACTATTTAAGATTCAAACTGAACAGAAAACAGCTTAAAGAAGCCTCTCATGTGGAGAATGAACTCATATGCATTCCTCAGGTGTGACTTTTTTCAGAATGAAACAAAGTGTAAAAATCTTGATGGTTCGGTGGGTTTTGTCTATCCAAACTAAACTTTATTTAGTATTTTCCATTGGATTTAAGTCAGGTGATTGTCTAGGCCATTCTACAGCTTGATTTTCTTTTCCTGAAACCATTAGAGTTTCCTTGGCTGTGTTTTGGTACATTGTCTTGCTGAAATGTCTACTCTGGCCTTTCTACGCCTCCATTTCTTTATGTCTTTAATACTTTTTTACCTGTGCCATTTCATTTTATTATGCATAACTTTATTTGTAAACTAATTAGATTTGTTTTCTTTTCATATATGGATTTATTTGGTTGGTATCAACATCTGGTGAAAATTTCTAGTCAATGACACCTTTAGAAATATGTTTTCTGAGAAAAATGGTGACGTGTTCAATACTTATTTTCCCCACTGTATGTAGCCTGCATCTGCACAGCTTTTATGGTCAGTGCAGTTTACAATTATTCAAATGGTTACAGTGATTAAGAAACAACTGAATGACAAAATTAGAAAGTTAGAAAGTATGAGATTGTACAAATTAAATGTATTATTATTGTGCTATAGTATTAAAAGTAGAAAGCATAATACATCACAAAGAAAATAAAAAAGTACAGTGATATTTTGATACTGGTGATACGGTGATGCTGGTTAAAAACAACATAAGACTACATTATGACTAGGGATGCTCAGATCGCACGTGCGCGCCCGTATATTATACATAGCCAAGAGCAGCCACAACACGTGAGGAGGTAAATGATGCATAGGGGCATGAACGATCAATGAGCTCGCGTCACAAGAGCTAAAATATATACAGATGTGGTGTGACCTGTTAGTGATGGTCTCTTTGCTGCAAGTGCAACCATTGTATTTCCAGTGTGTTGAGTTGCTGTGACTCTAGCGGAGCAATTGCCTCTATTTAGTGTCTCGTCCAACCTCATGACCTCTCCCGGAAGCTCCACAAGTCTCCTGCATATTCATTGGGGCTCCATGATCCCCAAAAAGGAGTTAAATACCCAGAAATCACGGTGATGGGAATGAATAATCAAGATCGTGAGAGGCATTGTGATGTTCTAAGCATTACATTTATTAGGTTTAATGAATCGAGCAGTAAAGATATCGCTAGTGTAAATCCCCCTCTCTCATTGAGAGATCTGCTGTCGATAGTTGGAGACGAGCAAAATATTTAAATGGTATTGCATATATTTAGGCTTTTTTTTTTACATAACAACTGAAAGTTTTATGTTTTTGACAATATTGCAAGTTCACTAAAAGCTGTCTTATTAGATAAATAAAAGTTTTAATGAATATTTAATAATATAACTTCTTGTAATATACGATTTATAAACCTTTTTCCATTTAGTAAAAAAAGTAATAGATTTTTACTTCTTATGCATTAAATATGTGCTCCAAACTTTTTCTTGATTGAGAAATGTTGAATTTTTTCATCATTTGCAATGTTTCCATATTGTATCGTTTGTCATTTTTCTTTCAAATGTTTATATCGGTGTTATATTATTTTCTGTAAAGCTGCTTCTGGCCTTGACATGTTCATACATGTTCATAACCCATTTGTGCCCATATATTTAAAATGGTTTCATGCATGTAGCCTTGTTATAGTGTCCTATATGAACAACTTGCATTTATTTCCTTTAGGTGTTTCATTTTTTTCAAGAAAATCATATTCGAATATGCGGCAACTATAGTTGTCGGTGGGCAAATATGTTCTAATGTAAAATTTTAATAGAATAACATTTGGTATTCTAATTCAAAACAACTGCTTTCAAAAGATCAATTCATATTCATAAACGCGTTCATTATGATTAAAATTAGAAAACCATTTGATTTTGAACCCCCTGAAAATTCTGTCATATAATTTAATTAACATGAAAGCACTAAGTGCTTTGTCTTAAAGTGATGAAACACACACTAGTTTCCCCAACAGACTATTGTGCGTCAAAAAGATAAATAAAAAGTTTTCAGTAAATCTCACTACAGATTTTTGTAGACATCTGACAGAAATAATCAGACAGCTTAGTATTAAGTAAAACTGCTGATTCAGTTGTCAAGAATCAAGACCAATAACCTTGATTTATTAACTTAATAATACATTATTTCCCAATCCCCATGATTTATGTACTTACAAGGTATTTGCCCACCGGCAGCTATAGTTGCCACTTGAACTTTTGACAAAGTATACCAAAAACTAATAGATCTCTTGAAAGATCTGTTTTATTTGAATGAATCTAGCGACCTTCATGATTATGTTGATATACATTTGTGAATGAAATTTTTATTTAGTAACATAAAAAGTTGTCATTATTTGGGAGGGTTTGCCTCCATTTTGCATCCTGGAACTAGGGGTAGGAAGTTGAAGGCCTCATGTGACAGGAAGTAAACCATTTTTTCTTTCTTGAAATCTTCGTTTTGATTGTTTGCTCGGTACTCCGTATCAGCTGATTACCATGACTATGAATCGGTACTCTGTATCAGCCACAAAAATCCTGATCAGATCATCCCTAATTTTGACAAATTTTTCTCTGAATTTCTGGGTGAACTACCCCTCAAAACATGTCAGTTTGATTCTGATCCATTTAAAAAAGTGAGTAATATTTTATATGGCTGAGTATGACGATGTAAATATCAAATCAATAGTGATCTGTTAATATCAGGACATGTAGCCTGTATCCATACAGCTTTTATGCGGTTTATATCTACTCAAATGTTACAGCGATTAAGAAACATGACATTAAACAAAATAAAAATAAAAAAGTATGACATGCTTTAGAACATCAAAAAAATAGAAAGAGAGATATTACAATATTAGAGAGATATTACAATAGATTAGAATAGAAAGAGACATTCTGGAAGGAGAACAAATACTATTTTTATGAAACACTATTCTTAAGAAGCCTTTGTCTTGTTTCTAGTGCAGATATCTAATAATTTCTAATATCAAGAAGCTTTTTCTGGACAAGAAAATATATTTTCTTGTTTTTAAAAATAAAATATCTCAGTTGAGTGAGTTTTTCCTTAAACTAAATCTTCTGCCAATGGGGTAATCAAACTAATCTATTTTCAAAGCAAAAACAACATTATTTTGCTTGTTTCAAATAAAAACTCAATTCATTGTGACTTATATTTCTCAGAACAAGACAATTTTTTTTTCCATCTCTAGAAACTGCTGCTTGATTTAAAAGTTTTTAGATATTTAAACTAGAAATAAGACCTAAACTCCAAATAAGAAAAGCTTTTTTTGGTTACAAACAATACTGTAAGATTAAATCATGATGTGTTTTTCTTTACTTTTGGGTGAACCATCCTTTAAAATGTGTCAAAGTTGCCCATGATCAGTTTTAACAGCATTCCCAGCCTCTTTTCATCCTTAATTAGCTGACATGTCTCTATCAAATTCCTCAGCGGTCTTTGTAGCAGGGGTTTGAATTTCTAACGCAATTCTTTGAGCGCCAGCATATGGATATTTATAGAAACAGTTTAATCAGCCTCACACCCAGAACTGGGCTACCTGACGCGAGGATTCCACAGTGCTGAGTTAACCAACAAAGACTGGCCATTAAGCTCTTCTGAACTCTGGTTTATAATCCAATCCCTGGTTCCCCAGTGTTAAATACGCTCTGTTATAAAACGGATAGCGCAGACCATTCAGAATTGTGAATGGATGAGCACGCATGTGAAGCTGAACACATCTCTCACTCACAGCAGTTCAATTCAGAATGAATCAGCACTGGCAAACCATTTTATGTCTGAATTGTGACATTTTTCCAAGTAAAAGATGATGTTTGAGGAACAAGTCAGATTGGCCTTGATTTTAACCTCAGGAGTTGAGCGGATTTGGATCTTGTTCTATAAAATACTGAAGCTTTTGAACTATTTCTTATTACTAATAAATGAATGTTCTGTTCTCACTTATCTTTTTACATGTGGATATGTACAGAATTGTGTGTGCAACACAAAAGTAATAATAAAAAAAACCCAGATCTATTCCCAGGACTTTTTGAACATTTATTTCAGCATATTTGGGGATGGACTGAGATGATACAAGAAGAATTTTTGTAATTTACAGTAACAATATTTTGTGACACTGATGTCATTGGTTAACTAATCAGTACTGAAATTTAAAAAAAGTCCATTTCCTCCTAACTTTTAAGCACTGTTGAGCGAGTTCTTAAACACAGCTGATCTGCCATCATGTTCAGGTGCTCAATGGAAATCACTGGGATTGGCCAAGAAGGTCATCAGTTCCTCGCTGTTCATGGAGTGCAAACATAGATACACACACTGGAGCGTTTTAAAGCAGCAAAGGTCAGCTGGTCTGTCTATAAGCTGACATTCAAGCAATCCGCTGATGAATGGAATGATCTTCTTGGCTTTAAAATGCTCCAGTGTGTGTATCTGTGATTGCACTCGGTGAACAGCAGTGAACTGATGACCCTCTCGGCCAATCACAGTCATTTTCGTTGAGCATGTAAACGCAATGGCAAATCAGCGGTGTTTAAGAACGCGCTCAATAGCACTTAAATGCTAGCAGGAAATGGATATTTTTAAAATTTCAGTTTCCGAAATTCAGAATCGTGACTAGACAACACTAATTAGTAGTTGTTTTTTTCTCTGAAACGGATCAAAATTTAACATGGCTGGAGACTTTAACAAGTTGGACTACACAATACATCACAAAAGTATTATTATTGTGATAATAGTATATGCTATATATGTATTGCAGGTATGTGGTAAATTACATTTATTTTATGCATTGGTTGTTTATGTAAATTTGACCAATCAGATGGGGGCTTACTATCTTTATCCCCATCTCCCCAGTAGTTGCTGTTCTGTTATTGGCTGGAGCGGCCCAAAAGTAAACCCACAGTTGAAAATAAATACTTTTAAAGATAACAGCCCAGAGTCAGAATATCTGAAGAGGTTTTCACTCATTCGTATTGTTTTAAAGACTTAAGGCCCGTGCACACCGAGACGCGAGACACCAACGCGCAAAATGTCAGGCTTGAAAGCATAATTTTTAAAGAAACGCCTCATGCTTGTTTTTTTTGTGCATCAAAACCTTCTCCACCAATCAGGTTGGCACTTTTGTTCACGTGCATGGAGCTGCTGAAGTTACAGTAAACAGCACTTGGAGGCACTTAAGCGAAAAACTGTCAATGCGAGCGCACATTGAAGAAGATGCCCAGAGGCGATATGAATGTGGAGCTGCTTATTTCTCTGGTGAACAATAATCACTTCTTCATCGCGAGAGCTGGAGCTGCTACTTGAACCATCCATAACAACGAGCATGTCAACATGTCAGAAGCTTAAAGTTGTGTTTTGCAATCTAATGTCAATGAGTGATTTGCATACTCTTCTGCTCGACGCCTGTGGAAAAATCGCTTGGGTTTGAATCCGGAAAAACATCTTAAAAACGCTGACGTTGTGCTTATTCTCTTAATGAGTTATGGGTGTGTTTTGAGCATAACGTTCATTAAACAAAGCAGAGTCTCATCTCCCATTCCCTTTAAGAGTCAGTTGCATTGGCGGACTTTGTAAGTGGAAAAACTGAACGCTTCACTAACGAGAAAACCGTTAAACAGACCATCTACAGCACGAGGATAAAGAATGAGGCTTTTCTATTCGGCCTCTTTCTCTTTATTTACTTTTACTCTTTACTTTACTCCTTTACTTTGGTGGAGTAAGGAAACAGTGTTGTGCGCACTCCACTGAAGACATCCATTAGTCTACATATTCCAAATTCAGTTCTAATTTCCAGAAATTTAATAAATGAACAATAATAACGAAGTGTGGTCAAAGAGTTATGTCCAAACACAGGTCCTATTCTTATACCCTATATAGTTATGCATACGTCTCCAAAACTCAACAGATGGACAAATCTAAACTTCTTTTATTAAAACAAATATAATTTTTCATATAATAAATAATACTGCTAATAATATTAACATTAAAGTAAACTGTCATGAATAAACTGAAAATGCCCCCCAAGGTAAAGGCATGCAGGTAGTGGTTTTTATATTAATGTAGAAATTAATAATTTTTGTTACATTTTAATCCTTTAATTTTTTCATATGTAAAGATATTTGTGTATTGCTGTACATCCTGTGTGTATTAAGCAATGTGCAAGCATTTGAACGCATAGGTGCATAACTAGCTCTGCGCTGGACTTTAGACCAGTTTTTAGATAATCATTGGCGCAGTCCATTATAGTTCTTCAAAATAGCAACACGCCAACAATGCACCTTAACACACCTCCTTTTTAGACCAGCACACCCATGAGTCCAAAGTAGTGCAAATGGATTTGCTATTTAAACAACATGGTGCAAAACATGAAAATTATGGTTGCGCTGGTCTAAAAATAGCAACAAAACGCGCCAAACACATTTTGCGCCTTATTGTGCCGGGTGTATGATAGGGCTCAATATGTTTGCTTGACAGTCTGAATTAAAATTAATATAAATTAATATATATTTAACCTGTTTATTTTAATATCATATTAAATGCAGACGTTTTTTGAAATTTTTACAGAGAATTTTGGGAGTATCATAACTAAAATCTTAATACTGTATGTGAAATAAAAAGTATGACCTTTTTAACTTTTATTTAATGTTTAAAATGCAAATCCAATTGGATTCACTTTATTTGGTAAACAAAGCAAGTCTCTCATATTAAATATCTACTAAAAGACAGTAACTAAATATTACTTTACAAACTGCATTGTGCATAAATCAGATGAACATTTTCATATTAGTCAATAATATTACTGTAATTAATTTAAAAACTGAATAAATATAGATTTACATACATTTACTCGAGTAAATAAACAGAATTAATGAAAATTCTGCGGAAATCTGCGAAATTCTGCGGAAAATCTGTGAAATTCTGCACGCGCAGATTCCGTGTGGGCCTAATCATAGCTAATAAAACATTTTCCTTAAGGTATAAAAAGAAATATTATTATCACAATACTCAACCACATCACATATTTTTCCAGTATTGTGCAGCCCTAGTAACAAGACAGAACAGATGTCAGCCCATTTTAGGCTTTAGTTTTTAACTCAATTTGACCCAATGTGTAAGTGTTGCTCATTGCCTTTGCAAGCAGTTGTACAAGAACCAGGTCTGTATTCCTGATGCTCTCCCGCAGTAACCAATCATATTTCTTGAAGCACATTTAATTCCAAATGAAAAGCAGCAGTTGTGGGTATCTCTGGTGAACTCATGATGGAAGAAATAACCGGACACTCCTGAAAAACACTCTAAAAACAGTTTATCAGTGGTTGATCCACGCGTCACTGCTTCTGCAACGGTCAGCCTCACACAGTTTTTAGTTCCCAACCTTGAGGAAACTGACATGATGTTATTTGTATCCCAGCCACGAGTGCATCTTCAGAGAGAGCATTAGTCAGATCTGTCAGTCAGCGACATGTGGATGTTCTACACACAGTAGTTAGGTTTTGCGTTTTTTGTTTTGTTTTAGGAGTATAAAAAACTAAAAGTGTTCATTCATAGCCAAATTTTGATTGGAGAACTATGCTGATTGTAAAATATATTAAAACCATGTTATATAAATGAATTATATAAAACTATTACTATTTTGGTCCCCTTAACTTAAACTTTCTTTATGGGGAAATTTAAATGTGAGACTGGGAAAACGAGACATGCATTTAGTGGGATTGGTGGGAGAAGAAAATCATTCAAAGCAAATAAGAGGTAAAAACAGAATAAATTGGGAGCAGACATTTCCTAATATATACAGTTGAAGTCAGAATCATTAGCCCCCTTTAATTTTTTTCCTAATTTCTGTTTAACAGAGAGAAGATTTTTTTCAACACATTTCTAAACATAATAGTTTTAATAATTCATTTCTAATAACTGATTTATTTTATCTTTGTCATGATGACAGTAAATAATATTTGACTAGATATTTTTCAAGACACTTCTATACAGCTTAAAGTGACATTTAAAGGCTTAACTAGGTTAATTAGGTTAACTAGGCAGATTAGGGTAATTAGGCAAGTTAATGTATAATGATGGTTTGTTCTGTAAAATATATAGCTTAAAGGGTCTAATAATTTTGACTTTAAAATGGTTTTTAAAAAATTTAAAACTGCTTTTATTCTAGCCGAAATGTAACCAATAAGACTTTCTCCAGAAGAAAAACATTATCAGACATACTGTGAAAATTAATATCTGTTAATATCATTTGGGAAATATTTTTTAAAAGACAAAAACATTCAGAGGGGGGCTAATAATTCTGACTTCAACTGTATAAAGACATTCCAATATGTTACAATGTTCACTTAACATCATTTTTTTTAGTTATTTTTAAAAAAATAATTAAACAAAAACTTTAAAAAGTGAAATAACACAATTTTAGTCATTTAAAAATGAATATATAGCCTATAAGACGTCATATCTTTTTTATTATTTAGAAAATGTATGTTTATGTTTTTTTTTTTTAATGCATTTTCTATTTGGGCTACTTAAAATTATATTTGGGCTACCAAAAACTGAAGAGTGCCTGCCCGGGGGCTACCAGGAATTTAGAAAGTTTGTGAGCGTTTTAAAAAAATAAATAGCTGTACTGTCCCAGCCTACACACATCTCTCTTTTCACATTAATTTTAATGTAATGACATGTACCTTTTGTAAAGCTGCTTTGTAACAATAAGTGTTGTGAAAAGCACTATACAACCATATTTAGATTGAACTGAATTGAATTCGTTGCACTTAATATAAACCATACTTTTGTTTTATTCACAGAAATTAGTGGTTTTATGTAATCTGAAATAAACCTTGTGCAGGAAATGCAATATAAAATAGTATTTGTCTTAATTTGGGAGACATTATACTAATACAATGTTAACTGCATTACATAAGATGAACTGAAATGCATGTCTTATCATATTTCAGATTATTATATGAGATTCCTATTCTGAAAAATACAAGTATTTGATTTCTTTGTTAAAAATCCCATAACCGAGATGTTTATTTTCACACAGATGTTGACTCTGCATGCGTATTTTCTTACCTCGTTGATGATAAGCCGGCTTGCCATGCGCAGACGTGTCTTGGGTCCAAAGTGGTTGGTGATCATGACCCTAAGACCAGCTTCAGGGAAGCGATAGTGCGGAGGGCTCGAATTCATCATCTCATCCACCATCACGACAGAGCCCCTAGTGTATGTTTTATTGGGCTTTACTGCCGACAAAGAAAAAAAAAAAAACACTGGTAAGTGCTCTTATATGTGGTATTCATTCTCAATACACACAGCAAGTATGGTATTTGTTCATGAACCACACAGACACACACACACACACACACACACACACACACACACACACAAACTACTGTCAAACCTGCCCTGAGAGACCAAAAAGAAAATCAAAAATAAATCCACACAACAACTGTGCGGAGCAACCAGCGGGACCATAACCACGTACTCAAAAGAAAGAAGTATGTGTCAAAATTTTCAATATAAAGTCCTGTCTGTCAGCAAGAGCCTGATTCCTGCTGGGACGAACCGTAGGCCCACCTCTGAGCCCCTCAGGATGCTGTCAGAACCCATTAACACAAATAATACTGACGTGAAATGAAATCCTCAACCATCCTCCAGATTACAGCTGGATGTCACAGGAAGAGCTCTACTGCCATATATGATCAAATATGTAGAGACAAACACACTGACCAAAAGGCTTTTGCCAGATTAAAGGAATATTCTCAAACAAATTCAACTTGAATGGTTAGCATTTTTAGCTAAACTGTTTTTTATTTATTTATTTATTTATTTATATATATATATATATTTATTTATATATATATATATATATATATATATATATATATATATATATATATATATATATATATATATATATATATATATATATATATATATATATATATATATATTTTTTTTTTTTTTTTTTTTTTTTTTTTATTATATTTTTAAAAGTGCCATAGAGTTCACATTATGGTTTAGGTGAGTTAAAGAAACTGTATAATATGCTCAGGAATTTAACATCCTACAGAAATTACCTTTGTCCATGTCCACATAAATATTTACATTTGATGTCGTCTTTTGGAAGGAATGCGCCGATAGAGCTGCCATTTTAGTACAGGGTAGCACTCCTTTGAAATTACTGTGGGACCAAGGTGCAGTGGAGGACTGGCCATCTGGAGCCATAGATATGTAAACATATACATAGATCTACAACCAGGAGTTTTCGTAGTGGTCAGTACACATATTTTTTTTAATTACGAAAATTTGAATTTTACATCACTTTTCTATATGAATGGATAAGTGACCGCATGGGCATTGCTGACAAAGAGCATGTGAATACCCATTATGAACGATTCGTTTGAACCCTATCCCTGCATCTCAATATCCCAAGGATGTGCCACCTTTTCTTTGAAACAACGAGCATGTGGGAATTCCAATACTGACAAATTTATTATCAATAATTAGTCAATCATTTTAATAAGGACAATTAAACAAGATTTTGGCCTTATCCTTCACCAAATCCACAGACAGTCAGCAATTAAATTACCGCATGACCTTGAGGGTTCTTAAAATATAAAGAAATGAAAGAAAGAAAAGAAAGTAAAGAAAAATAAAGAAAAAGGAAAGGAAAGGAAAGAAAATGAAATAAAAAGAAAAAAGAAAGAAAGAAATGAATGAAAAAAAGAGAAAAAAGAAATCAAAGAAATAATGAAGGAGAAAGAAAAATAAAAAAGACAGACAAGAAAGAAAGAAAGAAAAAGAAATGAAGGAAAGAAACCAAAAAATAAGAAAAATAAAGAAAGAAAAGAAACAATAAAAAGAAAGAAAGAAAGACAGAAAGAAAGAAAATGAAAAAGAAATTAGGAAAAAAGAAAAAAGATAAAATAAAGAAAAAAGAATGAAATACATAAATGAAAGAAATAAAGGAGAAAGAAATAAATGAAGAAAAAAGAAAAAAGAAAAAGAAACAAAAATAAGATAGAAAAATAAGATAGACAAAAGAAAGAAAAAGAAAAGAAAGAAAGAAAAAGAAGAGAAAGAAAGAAATGAAAAAGAAAAATAAGAAAAATAAAGAAAGAAAAGAAGAAATAAAGAAATAAATAATGACAAGAAATAAAGAAAGAAAGAAAGAAAGAAAAGAAAAAGGAAAAAGAGAAAGAAAAGAAAAAAGATCAAATAAAGAAAAAAGAATGAAATGCATAAATGAAAGAAATAAAAGGAGAAAGAAATAAATGAAAACAGAAGAAAAAGAAAGAAAAGACAGAAAAGAAAGAAAGAAAGAAAGAGAGAAAAATTTAAGAAAATACATTAAGAAAAAAAAAATTAAATAAAGAAAGGAAAACAAGAAATAAAGAAAGAAAAAGAAAAGAAATAAGAAAAAGAAAAAAAAGAAAGAAAAGAAAAAAGAAAGAAAGAACAAAGAGGAAGAAAGAAAGAAAGAAAGAAAGAAAGAAAGAAAAGAAAGAAAAAGACAATAAAGAAAAAGAAAGAAAATAAAAATAATATTAAACAAAGAGAGAAAAAGAAAGAGAAAGAAACAAAGAAAAAAGAAAAGAGAAAGTAATAAAGAAAAGAAATAAAGAAAAAGAAAGAAAGAAGAAAGACACGAAATAAAGAAAAAAAGAAAAAAATTAAACAATAAAGAAAGAAAAACAAGAAATAAAGAAAGAAAAAGAAAAGAAATAAGGAAGAAAAAGAAAAGAAATAAGGAAGAAAAAGGAAAAAAGAAAGAAAGAAAGAGGAAATAAAGAAAAAAGAGAAAGAAATAAAGAAAAAAGAAAGAAAGAAAGTAGAGGAAAAAAAGAGAAAAAGAAAAGAAAAAAAAAGGAGAAAGAAAAAGACAATAAATAAAGAAAAAGAAAGAAAATAAAAATAATATTAAACAAAGAAAGAGAAAGAAAGAAAGACAAGAAAAAGAAGAGAAAGAAAAATAAAAGAAAAAAATAAAAGACAGACACTAAATAAAGAAAGAAGAAAAAGAAAGAAAAAAGAAAGACAAGAAAAAACAAGAGGAAAAGAAAAAGAAAAAAAGAAAGAAAAAGAAGAGAAAGAAAAAGACAAGAAATAAGTTAAGAAAAAGAAAGAAAATAAAATAAAAATAATATTAAACAAAGAAAGAGAGAGAAAGAAAGAGGGAGAGAAAAAAGAAAGAGAGAGAATGAAAAAGCGAGAGAAAGAAAGAAAAATAAGAGAAAGAAAGAAAATTTTGGATGGTCTTTGGAAAAAAAAAAAAAGTCACAGACTAATGTAAACTGTGAAAATGAAGGCTTTGGAAAACAAAGTGAAAAAAAATATATAAAGAGTATTTATTCCATTAATTCCATTCATAACACACATTCTAATGGCTTTCTAACTGCATTGTAACAGGCTCCATCACACCATGAACACTTTTGAGCCCTCAAGTCAATGTCAGCTCGCACATCATTAAAACAACAATTACGATATTATCGTAGACAATAAATACAGCCCACCCCTGACATCCACTGATAAACAGTGCAGGACTAAATCCTCAATTTTGATTTGACGTTCCTTTATATCTCCATATTTCACTTGCCTTTGTCCTTCGCAGATACCCTCACATAAGCAAATACGAATACAAACCTTATCATGCAGGCACAGCGACAGATACCATTTTGTAAACGAGTAGAAGGATGTATCGCTGGAAGTAAGACATGAACACACACATACACACACACGCAGAGCACTGCAGGATAAGACAGGAGCCAGGGCAGATTTAGTAAGGCTAAACAGACAGGCTTCAGCAGGGGGGGTGACAGAGACCGCCATGGTTAGAGCTGCACTACAGGACATGACGCTCTGAAACAGAAAGCGCACCACGGTTATTCAGCAGGGAAGCAAAAGTGTCAGCCTCTCATAAGAGATGTCAGATGGCTACGCTTTCAGTAAGTGCTGCTGGCGGAGGCTTTACAAACAGTGGAAATACAGACAGCAGAGTGGAATTAATTCGAAGAGAGCAAGATCCGAATTTCGTTGTTGCAAGCGGGCAGAGGGTTAGTCGCTGGCCCATGAGGAAGCCTGTCTAGTTACCCTTACCTGGGGCGAGTAACGGCCATGATGGATCATCCCAAAACTGCTCAAAACAATCATTACCAGGCTCCATCTCGCTGATGACCGCATTACCGTTGGTGACCCTCTTGTCTTCCTTTCCATTAAAAAGGTTTTGCAGACTAGTGTTAAACCTTTAAAACAAGAAGAGATAAACAATATCAATAAGACAATAAAAGTGCAGTCACATTAGTTTGATTTCAGAAGAATTATTAATTAGGAATTATTATTATTACATCAATTAAATTGTAATTAAAGGTGCAGTATGTATGTTTGACAGCCAATGGTTGAACTAGGTATTGGACACCTGGTTCAAAACACACACAAGCACAGGTTGACGGATTGACAACACCAACTAAGGCTGATTTAAGTCGTGTTCTAAAAAAAAAGCAACAGCACGTGATAGAAGGAATATTTTTGTCCTATAATAATAATGTACGAATGATGTGTTTGTCCTAACCAACACCTGAAATTTATATTTTAGAAACTAATATTTTAGAAAAGCTGAACAATGGAAAACTATGACAATGACCATGTACATCTCATGTGCTTTATTCAGTGTTAAATGCTATTAATGCGAGTTTGCATGCCATTTCACATGACATGTATTGCCATACTACTGAAAGCAGCAGCAGATAGTTCACCTCAGATCTTTAAACCGAATAAATTGTTAGAAATTGAACTTTAGAACTGTGACTCAGTGAAAGCCAACACATATCAGTGATTCAACATGTACATTTAATAATGTTAAAGAGGTTTAATATGTATTAATTTAATTATAAACCTTACCATTTTGTTGGAGTGCAGTGAGTGCACTATTCTTTGCTTCTGAATGCCTGCATTTACATTTCTGTCGTGTTTCATCTGGTGCAAACAGCCAAATTGCTTATCACTGCATATCTCATCATGTAGCGTGTTGTTAGGACACAGGGTTACAATGTAACCTTCTCACCTAATGTTTACGTTCGTAATATTTATATTATTTGCTAATTAATAACCGCCTCATGTGGAACTCTGAATCCGCATCTAATCTTCTGCTGACCACCGGAGGTCATATTTCGGTCGCAGATGCTTACTTTGAGAGCCTTCCTGGCTGAATGAATGAAATGTTTTCCAGCAAGGCAACCCGGGGTGCTGAAATATAATTGGCTAAACTGGCATTGGGCAGGTTAAAGGGACCAAAACAAAGACAGACGTTACAGCACTGAAAGCACATTTTCAAAGCAGAATATCAGCATTGTTTTTCAGATTTAAAAAAAAATGTTCAATTAGCATGTTTCTTAAATATCTACAAACATATTATGTCATTTTTATTCTTTAGAAGAATCAAAAACATACATACAGCACCTTTCAAATGCTTTTATGATTACTGTGTTTGAAAAGTAATTTGATTACTCAAGAAGGAATTCAATTTAACCTAAAATTCCTTTCATAACTAAAATTAAACTCCAAATTCTTTATATTTGAGTGAAACTTGTATTTTTAGTTTCGTTACAACATGCTTACATAATAACAAATACAACTTTAGGTAAAAAAACGGCCTTCAAAAGAGTGAAACATGATATGTAACAATACATGAAATGTTTCCAAGCAATGACATATTTCATATGATGTCATTAACTAATTTCTGACTTTCATTCATTGTTTCATAAAGCGATAGTTCACGCAAAAATGAAAATTTACTCCCCTACTGACTCACATTTCATTTGTTTCAAACCAGTTAAAGCAGATATTTTGAAGAAAGCCGAAAACCTGTAACCATTGACATCCAAAGAAGGAAAAACAAACGCTATGGAACAGTTATGGTGGTTACAGGTTTTCAGCCTTCTTCAAAATATCTCCTTTTGTGTTCTGCAGAAGAAAGAACCTTAAACAGGTTTAGAACAAGTGACGGGTGAGAAAATGCATAAATGCATTCGGTGTGATGGAGGTCTGAACAGCCATTCATCACTCACAGGAAACATATATACAAGTTGTTCTTGAATTTATTTTGCAGATTTAGGATAAATTTTAGATGAAAGTTTTAATGAATCATCATTTATTTATGAAAACTTTATTTATGCACATTTTACGTATAGATTTTTGCATATGAACGGTTAGTGACTGAGACCCACTGTGATTCAATGTCCCAAATAAGTACTTTAAATGATGTTTTGTAGAGGAAAGACAATAATTTTTTTCAATCGACAGAGATTATTATGATTATTATTATTTTAGTAATCATATTGGTGCATTGCAGTACTGCAGATACAGCATCAGCAAAACATGGACAACAACAAAGAAAGAGCCGCATTTCTGTGATTATATAACTTGTTTTGGAATACGTAAGTTGCAGCACATTTCAGATGATAAAAAAAAAAGTGACGTTTGAGAAAATGTGGCATTTAAAAGGTTTTCCTAAAGATTACAATTATTTATTTGGAACAATCCAATTGAACGTATTTCAAATAGAACAACCATTTGTTCAAATGAATGAGTACACAAACTGAAGGAGGACTCACTTCATGACTATGATGTAGCCAAGATACATGACAATCAGCACCAGACTCTCCCACCTGCAGAAACAGAAAAAAACTGCCAATCAGATCTCTAAATTCAACCAATCAGCATAAGGTAAACACAGACAGAGGTCCACTTACCACAAAATCTCATCATCGTAAATAAACTGAAAGAAATGCACAGAGTTTGTGTTAATATTCATTGAGTAACAGCAGACAATAAAGATCTCAGTGGATGTCTAACTTACTTAAAGTACCTTTACATAGATTTCCTTCACAGATTACATTTTAAAAGCCTTGAACCAAATGAACCTGCCTCATCTGACCAATAGACCCTTTTCACAAGGACGTCACTTCACTTCCCCCTATTTTCAACGCAGTGTATTTTTAGTTCCAGTTTACCTTTCACTTTCAGAAATAAAGATGCACGAGCTGTCACTGGGGTGGTACCTTTTCAAAAGGTACACATTTGTGCTTAAAGGGTACATATTGGTACCTCAAAAGTATATATTAGTACCTATAAATTTTAAGAGGAATACTTTCGTACTTTTAAGGTACTAATATGGACCCTTGAGGTATTAATATGGACCTTTTAGGTAGAAATTTGTACCTTTTGAAAAGGTGCGACCCCAGTGACAGCTTGTGTACCTTTATTTCTGAGAGTGTTGAATGAATGGGAGACTTCTGTGGAAAATTTACAAGCAAAAATATTAACGTTGCACGATCTGATTTAAGACTATTATTGGTATTGGGCATGTGTCCAAATGTTTCCCTTTCAATACTGAACTGCTTTCTGAGTTTGAAAATTATTCTTTAAGGTTTTAAGAATAGGAATAAGCTATTGTTTATCAAGGAAAGCAACCTTTTCAATTAAGTTTATTTCCTCAATAAGGGATTTGTTTTCACTTTAATGCCGCTCTGAATATAAAAGTATATTATTTGTCATATGTAAATGTTCCAGTACAATTGTACAGGAGTACAATTCTTTATTAAATCTTCTTATATTACCTAGCAAGTATGTTTATAAATGCAACCAGTTTCATGATTTATTATTTACTGATCTATTAATGTTTTGTTCAGTTTCTCCACTTGAATGAATAAATTAGGTCCTACCGCCACCTACTGGGTGGATTTAATTTGATATTAGTACTACCTTTGAATTGATAATGTTACAAATAATGTCATAATCTAATAATACTGAATTCAAATGCAGTCTTCTTGGTGTTATTTTCGCAATTGTAAATTTTTGTAATGATTTTGTTTGATTATTAAGAGTCACATACAACTTTGTTATTCTATTTCAATTAATTTAAATATCAAATAGAATAATAATAGAATATAAATGTTTTATGTTCATGAATAAAATACCTATACAGAAAAAAATGAGCAGTAGAGCAGTAAAACACTCACAGTTTCATTTATTTTTGATTCTTCAGGACACAAAACAAAAAAAAAAAAATTCTGACATTTTAAAAAAATGTGCAGTACCCATGTAAACATCTGAAACCTTTATTTGACAAATACTGACAAGTCCATACCAACTTCATCTGCAGTAAAGACAGCAACACAAAGCAATAGACTCTGTTTAAAGTCCCATTTTCTTGGTTCAAGCCGAAATCTGGATGATCCGTAAGTTTTTTTTTAGATGTCAGATGTCTCACCTTGAATGCAGGCAACAGAAAACAGCCGTAGTCACAGTCTAACCATTTCTGTAGTAAATGTACAGCTAACCGGGTGAGTTCTCTATGGGGATTTCTGTGTAGGCGGAAGTAACGATACACTGCGTGGAGTGAAACTGGAAACCACATGACGACATGTGAAAAGGGTCTATAATAGATTATACAATTATAAACTTGAAGTCGATGTTTTCAAAGAAAAACAAAGCTACAAGGATTTGTCTTATACACACATACGCTTATATAATGTGTATGCGATTTCCATTTAATTGGTTGAAAGCACCAACTTGTACACAAATCACTCTCTTTGTATAATCATTTATACGTTACTGCTAATTATTAATTTCTCTATGGGCAAAAATAATGGGATTTTTACATCAAGGCTTTATTCCTTTGCACCATTTAGTTAGCAGATCTCATTAGAATCATGACACTTACTACAATGAGGGCGACAACAGAAATAATGTAGTAGGAGGAGTCTCTGAACACAGCATACTTGGTGAGGAAAACAACCTAGTAGGGAAATAGAAGAGCTGTGTTAACAGAAGTCAACAAAAACAACTTTTCTCCTATTTTTAAAGTCTCATGTTTGCTGTACCCTCAAGTCTGCCTATGGGTCACAACAATATCACCTCAAAACATCGCAGCAGTAAAAGTGTTTTCCTGAATGTCAGTAATGTATCAAAGTTATTTAACTATAATGTTGTTTAATATCTATATTTTTAAGCATTAAATTAAATAATTTGCCAAAAAACGAAAACTGTCATTGACTTCACTTGTTGAACACAGTAGATAATATTTTGAAGAATGTTGTAAACTGGCATAGTATTTTCTAAATCTACTATTAATGTTAATGGCTATCACCTTCCAACCTTTTTTAAACTATATTCAGTTCAAATGGGAACAATATTCAAATAGGGCTGAGTAAATGGTGAGTTTCATTTGTTTGTTTTATTCTATCCTTTGAAGTAAAAAATAAAATTCACCCTGTGAATCTGATATGAAATAAAAAAGCAAGCCTGGAGAAGTAATTCTTCTCACCCCATGACGCTTGGCTGAAAACATGAAAAGGTCAAGAGTGGCAGAAGCTGTAATAAAGAGCTATGAGAGTGGCTCGCAAATATCACACACATGCTTGCGATGCAGAGGGTCTTGAACACAAAGTAAAAAAAGGCCTTTCCTCCTTCTCTTAATTAGATGCTTTGTTTCCAGTGAAGACTTAGAGAAACTTGTTCATGCTTTTATCAGCAGCAGGGTGGATTACTGTAATGGCCTCCTCACTGGCCTTCCCAAAAAGACAGTCAGACAGTTGCAGCTCATCCAGAACGCTGCGGCCAGAATTCTGACCAGAACCAGGAAATCAGAGCACATCACACCTGTCCTCAGGTCTTTACACTGGCTCCCAGTCACATTTAGAATAGATTTTAAAGTATTATTACTGGTCTATAAATCACTAAATGGCCTAGGACCTCAATACATTACAGATATGCTCACTGAATACAAACCCAACAGATCACTCAGATCTTTAGGATCAAATAGATTAGAAATCCCAAGAGTTCAGTCAAAGCAGGGTGAATCGGCTTTCAGCTACTACGCCCCTCACTGCTGGAATCAGCTTCCAGAAATGATCAGATGTGCTCCAACATTAGGCACATTCAAATCAAGACTGAAAACACATCTGTTTAGCTGTGCCTTTACTGAATGAGCACTGTGCTACGTCCGACAGATCGAACTACTATGTTTTTCTCTTCTTTTTAATTCTTTTATAACACATTTTATCAGCTTTTATTTTATTTTATTTTTATTCTTACCATTTTTATGTTTGTTTTTATTTCTCTTATAATTGTTTCTTTTATTCCTGTTTATGTAAAGCACTTTGAATTGCCACTGTGTATGAAATGTGCTATATAAATAAACTTGCCTTGCCTGCCTTATTTTTCTCTCATATCTACAGTACCATTAAGTCTGGTCTCATGTCACAACAAAAAGACAAAAATATATAACCAAAGACCTTTTAAAAAGCTACTGTATATCTTCCTCACTACAACAAAGCTATTTACAGTGGGGAAAATAAGTATTGAACACGTCTTGTTTTCTCCTGGGCATAATATTTCTAAAGGAGCTGTTGACATGGAATTGAACCAGATTGAACCAGACAATACAAACATAGAAAAATAAAATAAGTTATCAGAAAAATAAGTTATGTGTAATAACAATGAAATGACACAAGGAGAAAGTTCTGAACTACTGAAAGGTATTTAATACTTTATATAAAAGGCTTTTTTGGTGATGGCAGCTTAAAGACACCTCTCATATGAAGAATGAAGTCACATGATATGCTCAGGTGTGAGTTTTTCCACAGACGTCAACAGAGTGTAACAGATGGTTCTGTTGGTCTCGTCTATCTAATCTGATCTTTAATTTGTATTCTCTATTGGATTCAAGTCAGGTGATTGGCCGGGCCATTCTACAGCTTGATTTTCTTTCTCTAAAAGCATTTGAGAGTTTCCTTGGCTGTGTTTTGGATCATTGTTTTGCTGAAATGTCCACCCTGGTTTCATCGTCATCATCCTGGTAATGTAGATGTTGGACTGAAGCAGCTAATATGAATTTACAGTGACAAAGAACAGGGGGTTACTTTTTAACTACTTAGAGATTTCAGCTGCTGTCTGGGCTTTCACTGCCTTTCTACACGTGTTCAATACTTTTTCCGTGCGTCATTTCGTTTTACTGTGCATAACTAATTAGATTTGTGCTCGTGCATATATGAATCTCTTTGGTTGTTACCCACATCCAGGGAAAACTTCAAGTCAACGGCACCTTTAGAAATATGTTTTCAGAGAAAAATGGTGACATGTTCAATACTTATTTTCCTGTATCTGTATCTGTAATTTGGCATCAGTTTTACATATTTTAAATATGTAAAATCCTATTGAGAGTAGAACAATACATCATTTACATCATGGTGAACATTAATTTCAAGCATTTTCCTTCTCAGATTTAAAGAGTTGATTTTTTTATTTAAAAAAAAAGGACAGGTCACCTTAAAATGAAATCTTTCTCTCGCTTTTTCCAAATCTGTTTGCGTTCTGAAGAGAACAGAGAAGATGATTTTTTGAAGAATGTTCAAAAATGGTTGCTACTGACAATATATATTTTTTGTTTACTCTGGATGTCAATGGTTACCGCTGTCTGATATTTTTTTTTTCATAAAAATCTTCAGTTGTGTTCAAAAAAGAAAATTTATTAATTATTATTTGAAAGTAAATAAATGGTGAGTAAAATTCTGTTTAGGGTGAACCAGCAATTAAAATGGGTAGTTCACCCAAAACTGAAAATTGGCATAATTTATTGCTCCATTACTTGTTTAAAACCAGTCATTCTTTTTTCTGGTAACCACAAAAGAAGACATTTTAAAGAAAGCTGGAAATGGACCTGGGGGGGCTCACTATGGTCCCCCAGGCTCTGCGATTGGTTAGGGAAATTCCAAATTAAACCAAAACAAACCATTACAATTGGCTTAAGATTGGAAACCTAAATCCGGGATATTGCAACCTGCAGAACCTGGAAAAAAAAGCTGGAAATTGACTCCCGTACTATTTGTTTTGTCCTATTAAATATGTTTTTGAATTTATTTGTCTATTCCTATGTCAGTGGTTACAACTTTCTGAATATTTTCTTTAGTGTTTAACAGAATAAAGAAACTCATAAATATTTGGAACTAATTGAGGACGAGTAAATAATGAGTATATTTTTATTTTTGGATGAACTACCCCTTTAAGTAAAAAGTAATTTTTAAAAAAGGCTCTTTAATCCTGAGCAAAAAAAGGCAATGTTGTGAGCAATTCTCCTCCTGTGATGCTCGGCTGAAAACATGAAAAGGTCAAGAGTGGCAGAAGCTCCAAAAAAAGCCAAGCTGTAATAAAGTGCTCTGAGAGTTACTCACCTGCCCCGCAAAAATCCCACACACGCCGATGATGCACAGGATGTTGAACACGGCTGAGCCCACTATGGTGCCCACCCCCACATCTCCATGTGTAATGAACACACCTGCAGAAAAACGAGAGGTTGTAATAGCAGCATCTGTTGACACATGACTGATGCCCATATAAGCACCTGCACGTGTTGCTCACCGATTATAGAGGCGAACAGCTCAGGGGCGGAGCTTCCAGCTGCCATGAAGGTTGCTCCTGCTACATCTTCACTCAGGTGCAGATTCTAATGGAAGGGAGGAACGTACTGATTGACAAAAAGGAAACGTGAGGACCATAATTAAAAGGCCTAAATAGACACTAGAGAGCTGTCAGTGGGCTGGCTGAATGACTAGCAGCTGTTAAAGGATCGCTTGGCTCGAAAATTAGATTTGTCATTACATTTTTCCCCCATTATTAAATTAAAATTAGCAGCATAAAATTGAATCTGAGAAATATTACAATTTAACTTCAACTGTCGTCTCAGGTTATCGTTTATTGGGGAAGAAATTATGATGCAATTTTTACATTATGCCATGTCATGTTATATTACATTATGTTATTTTATCGTTCAGCCCTAGCAGAAGTCAAAACTAATATAAAATAATAGATTTTAATCTGTGGTAAATTTAATAATAGTAATTTTGTGTTTAACTACACTAATTATACCAATGATCACTGAAGTGATGAAAACAGCCTCATTACTATGCCATTACTTACGCACTCTCCACTTGTTCTAAACCTTGTTGAACACACACTCAAAATCAAACAAAAAACAAAACAAAACTGAAAATCAATTGCTATTGACTATACCATACTATTACTTTCTGTCCTAGATGTAAACGGCTAAAGGATTCCAGCATTCCTCAATAAATCTTTTGTGTTTTACAGAAAAAATAAATAAATAAACAATGATTTTAAACCACCTGAAGATGAGCAAATTTTCATTTTTGGTCAAACTAACCCTTTAAAAGTGCAGTATGTTAGTTTGACACCTAGTGGTTGTACTAGGTATTGCACGCCTGATTCAATACACACGCTAGCCCAGCTGCCAGATTGACGACAAAAGCAGTGTGCCTGAGGCAAATTTAGGGCTGATTTAAGTAGAGCTCTAAATAAAAGCAACAGCACATGATAGAAGGTATATTTTCCGTATTATGAGGATTTTTTTTGTCCTTACCAACACCTGAAATTTATAGTTTAAAAGCGGCTTCAATTTCTTGCAGCTGAACGACAAAACTCACAATGATCACCTCAGGTACACCTCATGTGCTTTATTCAGTGTTCACATGACATTTATTGCCATATACTGAAAGCAGCAGCAGATAGTTCACCTCAGATCTTTGAAAAAAAAAAACTGTTAGAAATTAAACTTTAGAACTGTGACTCAGTGAATGCCTACACATATCAGTGATTCAGCATGCATATTTAATGACATTAAAGAGGTTTAATATGTATTAATTCGATTATAAACCATTTCGCTGAAGTGCAGTGAGTGCACTATTCTGTGCTTCTGAATGGCTGTATTTAAATTTCTGCCTAATTGCTTATCATTACAAATCTAGTCACATAGCATGTTGTTAGGAAAGGGTTACAGTGTAACCTGCTCACATACCTGCTCACATACATCTTTACGTTGGTAATATTTATATTCTTTGCTAATTAAAAACCACCTCATGTGGAACTCTAAATCTGCGTCTCATTTTGGAAGCTGCTACTGTCTACTGGAAGTCGCATTTTGGTCACAGACACATACTTGGAGAGCCTTCCTGACTGAATTAATCAAGTACATTGTTTTCCAACAAGGCAACCCGGGGTGCTGTAATATAATTGGTTAAACTGGCATTGGACGGGTTAAAGAGGCCAAAAAGAGACCTGAAAGCACATTTTTAAAGCAGAATATCTGACTTCAGCATTGATTTTCAGATAAACAAGAATGTTCACTTAGCATGTTTCTTAAATATCTGCAAAAATATTATGGTATTTTTATGCTTTAAAAGATTTAAAAACTTACTTACAGCACCTTTAATGAAGCATTACACTTATGACCATTTTGTCATGGCATTAAACATACATTAAAAACTCTTCCATAATACCCCTTTGGGTCTCCAAACTACATGAAGCAAACAAATGGCACTATTTTCATTATTTGACTAAAGTGTTCCTCAAGGAAACTACACAATTAGGCTGGTTTTAAGGTCACGTCAGTGATCAGACACATTTCTTGGGGATATTTTGACACTAAACACAGACTAATTGACATGTGCAAGTAATAAGTCAGCTGGATAACTATAACCATTTATAACAGGATTCTAAAAGATTATGCAAAATTAGAATAAAGCTCTCAGCAGGCAGTTTGAAGTCGGACAGTAATTTGTCTTAAAATGTATTGTAGGAGACGGTGTTTCTGTTACAAAGGCAGTTCTCTGACTGCTAAGGCACAGCAGGCCATCAGGATACTAAAACCTTCTTTGAGAAGCCGCATCTCTAATTTAATCCCCATTAAAGCGCCGCCTGTCCAAATGAAAAAAATAAATAAAGAAACCAAACATCCTGAGCTTTATCATTATGAGACTAACCATTACAGGATGGTGCAGGAATATCCAGCTTTACATGAACAGTTGGAAGTCATTGTTGCAGCTGTAAATTCATTCTTACCTCACAAATCTTCTCAAGAGAGGTCACAAAGTAGTCGTCGCAGACAATAGCGAGGGCCAGAAACATATATAAAGCCTGCAATGTGAACACAATTAAACCAATTAATGAAACTATAAAGAGATGCACTATAAAAGGCTTGCGCACAAAAGAAATTAATTACATGTCTAAATGTGCTTCTGTTCTAAGCAGTTAACAGGGTGACCAAAGTCACGACCGGCCACAAATGAGGACAACTGCTGACAAACTATTTATAATTGTCATAAAATTGTGAGACATGCACAGTTTATCCTGGATGACAAGGTTAACCGGTGAGCAAGGCTAGATGTTGATTGACGTGCGCGCAACGTTCTCCTACCACAAATATGTGTAGCAGCACGGCTCCTTGTGAACGCTGTTGGTTGGTGAACAGGTCCTCGGGGAACTCGTGGATGGCTGCATTGAAAATGAGAAAGAAAGAGTCACTTTGGTGCAAGTTGTCACTTTCCATAAAAATGATCCTGATAAACACCTGATGGTACGGTCCATAAAGCCAGATCTGCATGAGATTCCAAGAAACGATTGGAACGTGTGGGCAACAGAATATAAATCATGCCCTAGAGATGGGCAACTTCATCATAATGCAAGATAAACACATTGTTTACGTGGTACACATGGTCAGTAGTGCATGGGACTGAATGTACTTGACACACTGACATACACTACAGCCAAGGGTAAGCTTAGTTAAAAAAAAAAAAAAAAAAATTAGCAGTGCATGAAAGCATGTAGTTAGTACTGTATATAGCATGTACTGTAGCTTTGCTAGTGGGATGTTTTGATCTCTGCCCCTAGCATTCTTGGATTTAAGTGGGATGGAAGTGGTTTGAGTAACATGGATTTACACGGCATGTTTCAATAGCAGATTCTAGAAAACATGCGTATTTGTTGTGGCCCTCAAACCTAATTACAGTGACTGTCAAGACAGTAGATAATAAAATGTAAAACGTGCTGTAAAGAGAATAGTTTGATTCACTTGACTACACAGCGTTAAAGTCTGCATGAAATCAAAATTTACTATGGCTGCCCCCGAAAGCATAATCAGCTGACTTGCTGCCACGCTGGCTTATCAGGCAGTGACTCTGGAGGCAGGGTTTGTGCACCTCGTAAAACTGATTTCAGACAGACTTCTGAGACAGCATTACGACTTAATCATGTACAACCAAACAAAAAGAGCTTCGGTGATCACTACGGGAATATTTGCTTTCTAAAACATCTTCTTGCTAGACATGTCATCAAAACGGAAAAATGTTGGTCAAAAATGTGGGATGTAACACACAACAATGATACCTGAGAGGTGCTTTAAGATGCCATGTTTATTTTAAGCTCAACTGTCTGAAATGTAACACACAGTATAGACCATTTCAATGTGATCATGTCATTGGCCTGTGTTATCAAACAATTTTAGAACTGTAACAAGGCAATTCAATCATAACTTCATGTTAAAACAGCTGCCATAACATTATTTATCAATATGCGGCCTTTTTTAGATTCTCGGAAGCTATAGAAATAAAAATACAAAAAACTGTAAAACAGGAAATACGTTGGGACCGTTGTTTTTGTTTACATCCCTCAAAATGGTCTATAGTGGGATATTGAAGGCAGTGAAGAAAATTTTATCAGAAAGTTCTTAGTCTTAAATTGAACAATTAATCCGTGCAAGTTAATCAACTGAAAAAATTATATTAAAATAAAATGAGACAGTGTTATCTATCCGAAGTCCCCAGGAAATAAAAACCAATCATATGATTTTGTTAGCTCACATTACTAATTTTGTGGTAAACAATTCATCTGTACAGGTTGTTGCTAGATCAGATATGGTTGCGGCTGGAAGTTAACGAAAATGATTTGTCATTTATTAAATTGCCCATTAATTGTATTTTGTCACCCCAACCCTAAACCCAAGCATCACAGTAACGTAAAAACAGTAGTATTTATGTTATCTAAATTACCTAATAAATTTTATTTTTTAACATCTACCCCTACCCTAAGCCTAAACCCAACCATTACAGTAGTGTAAAAATAATGATTATTGTTAAACAGTGTCATAAAAAATGCGGCTTTATTGATGTGCATATAGCACTTCCATATCCTATCTAGACTTTACCTCCTCTGTACATGTCATAAAATCTGAAAATGCACTTCCTGTTTTTTTTTTTAGTTGTCAGCTTACATATATTTTAGGAATTTGGCAATGCTAACATACTTCTCCTCAAACCCTTTTCCCCATCTTTCTGAATGAAATTCCTACTTTACTATATCCAGTCAGCTTGCAGTAGAAAAAACAAGCCACGCCCACTGTTTTCTCATTTAATATTTTGTTTCTCTATGAACTGCGTCACAATAGGAAATGAAAAAAAAAAAAAAAAAAAAAAAAACACGCTCACAGCTTCCGGTTTATGTGGACTTTAAAGTGCGCAATCTACTAATACAACCTCTTCTCGATGGATGTTGGTGACCATTCAGTTACCACTGATTTCCATTGTATTTTTTTCCAACTAGAGCTACCATCACCTGTCTGATTACGATAATTTTGGAACCGTTTGAGAGAGAGTCAAATTTTATTCTTAAATGAACTATTACATTAAAGTCAGCATGAACTGGAAGATGCTGAGACTTTTCAGTATGTTGACTTGACGTACTGTACTTTCAACTGAAACAGACTACCGAGTTGGGGGAGGGCTTTCTTTTGGCAAACTATTGATAAGAGGGGTGCGGGTAAAAATATTGTCATTATAGCTGTCAACCTGACATCAAAAGAGCCATATCAAATGCAAAAGCAAATGGTCAGACTTTGGCCCAGTTTACAGGAATACATTTTAATTTTAAAACACTGAAGTTCTGATATGGTTATGTCATCTGTCCACACTACCACAAAGTTTTTAAGCCCCCAAAACAGAGCGTTTTGAAATGCTGAAGGGGCCGTTTTCATTTAAAGATGCTGCTCCTCTATGTCAGTGTGGATGGGGAAAATGGAGACATCTGAAAATGGAGGCTGATTGGGACTTTTCCCTCAATAATAAGTGCACAAAGTTTAGTCATGCTTTCCTTAAGTTCAGACCTCGCAAGTTTGATAACTCCCAAAGACACATCGGGTAAATCTTCAAAGGGAACAGTGTAGGCTACTTTTCAACATCATTCACATCACCCTGGCTACGTTGTTTTTACTATCTTAACAATAAAATGAAAATTTTATCCATTTAAATTTTGATATTAACAACTTAACAGACACTAAAACTGTTGAGGCGTCGTGTAGCTACATATTTATGACCGTCACCTTCACTGTATGCATATTTATAACAAAACAGAGCCTATAACATAACTGGCTCCTTTCATTTTCATTGAAAAATATGAAACATACCGTGTCTCTTTTGCTGAATATCAGTGTTAATAATCAATAATGGCCATTATAAAAGTATAACGTACAATAAAGTAAAACTATACAATATAGGAAATAAAGGAAATATAGGAAATAAACCAAGCAGTCAAATGGGCAGAGTCAGTTTTTGTGGCTATTTAAAATAATATATTAACTTATCTTTGCTGTCAACAAAAACACGTTACCTACACGTTACAGACCAAAGAGTCGTTAGATAGAGACAAGATGAATAAAATATCACATTTACAACAATAGTGAGATGAGATCTAGCTCCTTGATGACCTGTCTGACGTGCGCTGCTCTCACCTGTGGTTTTGTGCTCAAAGTACCCACTGACCAGTCAGACGTCCGCATATGCTGCAGCGCATGAAAGAGTGTGTGTGGACACGTGATGTGCGTTTTCAGCGGTGTAGTGTGAACGGAGATCTTTTCAGAAATGCTAGGTAAAACGCCTGTGTGAAGGTGGAACGTTTTCATTCTAAAACACTATGGATTTACTTGCATGGATTCATTGTTCACCTAAAAAAAACTATTTGTAATAGTAAAATAAACACTGTAAATTTCGATTTCACAGATTTTAACATTAGCATCATCATTTAAGGTGACATGGCTTTAACAAAAAATGTTTATGCTATATATGAACTATATGTAACTATATCTAGGCTCAGTATTTTGCATTTTATGTGCTACACTGTAATCATGATTTATTTATTTGATAAAATGTAAGTCCAAAATCTCATTCTATAATAATCAGCATTAGGTCACATATGCTGTCGATAGAGCTTAACTTTGTATGGAACCCAGAACATTTCTTTAAATCTGGCTGAAATGCCTCCAGGCCTTCTGTTAGAGCAATCTCTCTAAACATCAAACCCCCCCACAAACACATGGTTGGGCATGTCACACGCTAGTGCATTCTGCCATGGCAGCTCTGTTTCTGACCTGGGCAGCCCTGTAGGTCAAATAATCCCCAATGGCACAAGATGATCCCTGCCAGGGCCACGCTAATGAAGCTCACAATATAAATCAACATCACGCCATAATCTATACAGTCATCTGCCCCTCTTTAGCTAATGAGGACTTTTCGGCACTTTCAGTCTACTGATGGGGACAACGTTGCCGCAAGTTGATGTTCTGATTTGTTGCTAGGTGTTGCCAAGCAGTAGATGAAGAATTATAAAGCTATCAATAGGCAATCCCATACCAAGGCTGTATTCCCCATGTCCTAAAGCCTTTAAAAGGGTTATTGAAGGATGTTTATTGGAACACACTTTCAGATCATCTGCGCTACAAATTAAACATGCCCATACTATGGGCCCATTGAATGCTTTATTCTGATTGGCTGAAGAACATTCTAAGGGGCCATTCACACACCGCTTAAATGTTTGCATCTAAGCAGCAACACAAAAGTCAGGAAAAAAATGCACCTCCTTCACAATGTTGCTGTCATGGCAACTTGTTACTGTAAACAGAAGCTCGCAAAGGCTTTGAGTTACAGTATTCTGATTGCTTTGGAACTGACATTGATGAGCAATGCTGCATGTAAATGTCTTAACATATTGCTGTGGTACAGCAACAGACAAGAAGCAATGAACCATCTCTGCTTTCATTTGATTGGAGAACGAAAAAGACGCGACTGACGTAACGCAGTTGAAAAAGTCAACTCGGAAGAAGTACGTGTGCGCAACGGCAAAAATGCGAGGCACAGTAGGCGGTTAAAACGCAAGGCAAATTTTGGTAAATTTGTTCTGTGTAAATGGCCCTAATGCGGAAGATACAAAGGGCAACTTTGAGCAATATTGAGCAAAACTAATTAGGGCAAAAGGTGACAGATACAAATATTGTAGCACATTCTTAAAAAAATAGCCAAGCACCATCGCTTTGCAAAATTCTCCAGCAACATTGCTCAAAGTTGCCCTGTCCATTAGCATGTCCACCAAAGCATTTTTGAGATACAGAACACTGCACTGTTTGAGTTGCACTATTCATTTTTTTGGTTGTTGTCAATGAAAATGGCACATTTTTAAAATGCTGGAAGTGTAGCTAACAGTCTGGAGGTGCAATTCCATTTTTCCTCCGTTTTTCTGGAAGGAAAGAGCAAAACAACCCCACTTTTCTGTGCAAACACACAAACACTCATATCGAAAAAAATTTAAATAAGGAAAAAAGTATATAAATAAAAAATGCACTCCAAAGTGCATGTAATGCATGTACAACTAGCATATACAGGTACACTTTATAATCCTAAACAACTGTTTTGTTGCCCCTTTCAAGGCTCTAGATAACAGACAAATGCATGAATCATGTTTGTGTACATTTAAACATATCACGTTTAGTGTCTTTGTGTTCCTCATTTAATTCTACAGATCTAGGACACATGATGATTTGCTGTAGGGTTTGTGTAATTTTATTCCATGACTTTCACCACAAGAGAAATTTATCTGAAACTTGAAGACTGCCAACACCAGTAAAGACAACAAAGGAATGTCTTCCGCGCATATGTTCCTCTCAAGCTATCGGTCTTGGACTTGACCGATCCATCTACATGCCCCTATCTTTTGCAGAAGGTCTCCACCAGAACGTCTCCAGGGAAGACCCCTTGTATGTGCCTGTTTTTCTTTTCCAACAATTTTAAACTTATACACTCACACAACACGATAAAGAGTAATGCAAGTATTTCTTTATATCCCCTTTTAAGGTGTTTATCAATTCTCGGTGGTTCCGCATCGTGAACCTCAATTCTTTATTTTTCTTGTTTTTCTGTTTTAGGTCTCATACGTTTTGTTTGTTATGTGTTAGGCTAGTCATTAAATCACAGTATCGGTCACTTTAACATTAAAAGATCTTTTTTTGAAGAAGAGTTTAATAAATTAAAGTTAAATAAAGCTTTTAAAATGATTCCCTTACTTCACAAGAAGTATTAATTATTTCAAATTAATTGACAATTAAATTAGTTTACTTAGTCAAGTGAATAAATTCATTGTCATATTTATTCTTCTACATTTAACTGTAAGTTCATTCATTCATTTATCTTCAGCTTAGTCTATTTCAGAGGTCGCCACAGTGGAATGAACAACCAACTATTTAACTAGAATATGTTTTACGCAGTGGATGCCTTTTCAGCTTCAACCCAGTACTGGGAAACACCCATACATACTCATATACTATGGACAATTTAGTTTATTCAATTCACCTTTACTGCTCGTCTTTGACCTGTAGGAGAAACCCAGAGGAAACCCACACGAACAAGGGGAGAACATGCAAACTCCACACAGAAATACCAACTGGCCCAGTTGGGACTCGAACCAATGACCTTCTTGTTGTGAGGTCACAGTGCTAACTACTGAGCCACCGTTAACAGAGTTAAATCTGAATATTCATAATTACATGATAACTTGTTATTATTAATCATTAATATTCGTAAAATTAAGCTAAATTCATTACATGAGGCACAAAGTGTGAGTTTTATGCTCATCGCTGAGCATTTATTGTTTTTTAAAAAGCTCTTACAGTTTGAGAAGCACTCGTAATGGAGCGTTTTTGGAACGTAGCTCGCATCTCTGCAGTGCAAAAAATACTTTGGTGGAAACACGACCTCAGGCTATCTTTTTTGACAAGAAAATGTTGACCATCCATGTTATTGCCATTCAAAGCAAGCACACACAATAAAAGCACCTTCTGCGTAAAAGCATCAGAACCAGCTTAAAAATCCATCTCTGCCAAGTCATTTTTCAATCTAAACAGCTCATTAAAACACTTGTGGCACTAATAGCTTTCCCCGTTAAGAAGTGATCTATCATTGATGACTGCAATTGTGGCGTAATGTTTTATCATCACAAGCACCACCATCATTTCCATCGTCGTTATCTGAACTGTTGAGAAAAACCCAACAGGTTTATCCATCAAGCGGAAGAGTCATTGGTGCCCTGATCACATTTCCTATCCCACAGCTTTCCCCTCCCACTGCACACGAGGAGAAGAGGACACCTTCAAGGTCATCTCCTGAGAAAACCCACTGAGCACATGCAGACATATGGAGAGTCATGCACGGATTACCATACAGAAATAAAAATAACCCTAATGATTCACACTACAGACTCCCAAAGTAGAACTTTTTTACCCTAGAAAATCTCAAGTTAATTTAATCAAGGAAGAATCCTTGTTTGCTCTTCATTAAAAATGACTTGTGTAGTTGGTGCACACCCAAACATTACCACCATGATCCCTTAATGTTCAATAAAATACCTGAAAAAATATACACACGTTTTTATACCTCTGTCAAACTTATTTTACAAGTAAATCTCAAAACAACATGCCTATTTTAAACTACAGGATTTGAATCCAGATTTAAGAGCAATTTGTAATTTAAGAAGCTTGAAAGGTTGGTCTGTGATCAGGGGAAAATCAGCGAGTGATTGGTGCTCGGCACTCTTTGTGTGGACTACTATACTTGATGACAAATCAAAGAGGAGCGCTGACGTGAAAAACATACCTAGCACACCAAATATCTGGACCAGTCAGCCAACTCAACATCACACAGGTTTTCAGGTGTAACAACTGGCTGCAGTCAATGAGAGAGGGCAAGTGATGGGTTGACCATTGTGCTCACGTACTCAACAGAAATGTCTGTGACTGGCTAAATTGATCACTGATTCATGTTCTCCACTGAGCGACACGTACTGTATGTTGGAGCATCTGAAAGCTACGTCTATCAGCTGAACCATGCACATGTATGAGTGATCTGCAGATAAATCAGCTGATTGACCAGGATTTCAAATGCTCTAGTGAACGCTTTCAGAGCTTTAACCAACATCTGACTGGATGAAATACCATGATGGTTGAATTACACCTACAATACTTTGTCAATACTTTCCAATTGTAAGAGCAACAAATAATAACTTGACTTCAAGTTGTTCATTTGGAAAAGTGGCAGAAAGTAGATTTTACTGATGAATCATCTGTTGAACTGCATCATAATAATCACAAATACTGCAGAAGACCTATTGGAACCCGCATGAACCCAAGATTCTCAGAGTATTCAGTCAAGTTTGGTGAAGGAAAAATCATGGTTTGGGGTTACATTCAGTATGGGGGCGTGTGAGAGATCTGCAGAGTGGATGGCAACATCAACAGCCTGAGGTATCAAGACATTTGTGCTGCCCATTACATTACAAACCACAGGAGAGGGCAAATTCTTCAGCAGGATAGCGCTCCTGCTCATACTTCAGCCTCCACATCAAAGTTCCGGAAAGCAAAGAAGGTCAAGGTGCTCCAGGATTGGCCAGCCCAATCACCAGACATGAACATTATTGAGCATGTCTGGGGTAAGATGAAGGCGGCATTGAAGATGAATCCAAAGATTCTTGATGAACTCTGGGGGTCCTGCAAGAAAGTTTTTTTGGCATTCCAGATGACTTTATTAATAAGTTATTAGAGTGATTGCAGAGATGTATGGATGCAGTCCTCCAAGCTCATGTGAGTCACAGACAATATTAATTCTTTTTTCACTGCACCATGACATTATTTCTGTTAAGTGTCAAAGTCAGACCTTACTGTCTTAATTAAATCATTAAAAAAAATCAAGCCATGATCATATTTTACTTTGGTAAAATAAGCGTAATCTAGAGGCCTTTGCTTTTCATATAAGCCACTTCAGATACCAAATGATCAACTAGAAGTTATTATTTGTTGTTCCTAAAACTTTGATAGACGACTTTTGTCAGGTAGTGTACATATCCCCCAATTTATTCCGTCTTCATGCGCTCATCACCATTTGAATGCAGAAGAAAAGTACCACTTTCACTGATCTTCTTTGTATTTCAAACTCAGGAGACCAAAAAAGTTCTGCAACTTATTCAGGAAATGTGCTATGGCTTCCCTTACCATAATATACCTAAAACACAGACTACCATAAAAAATGTCAACGGCAGGGAAGCATCGTCTCTCAACTCACTCGTCTATGGCAGAAAAAGAGTTAATGGATTTATAGTCCACACATAACTAAAGAGCTAAAAAAAAAAAACACTGCATAAATAACACATGTGAATCAAGATGCACTGGAGACCTCTTTGCATAATAAACAGACTCTATATAAGCTTGCATTCATATTTAAACTCAACATGCATTGAGTATTGTAAGCTCATTAAATATTGTAAACAGGGATGTTCAATTCCTGCAAGATTGGCTTGCGAGGATAAATTATAATTATGGAAAACATGCAAATAAACATAAGCATACGTGGTTAAATATCAGCTGATTTGCATGAGGCAGCAAAGGTGGCGCTGCTTCTGCAGGATGGGACTTGATGTGGTATCCAGCGAGACCTGCTGTTTGTTGACAGCGAACCTTGTTTTTCTCCAGGTTGATGTACTTGTGTGAAGCATCGCAGTCTCTTGCAGGTAAATCCATTAAAGTCCTTTGGAGCTGCGGCACACTTCATCAATTATTAATGTTGGAACCATTAAAAACAAACTCTGCCCGTCTCTGTGGGCATCATGACAGTACTTTCAGGTAGAGGCTTTGTCTGGGTCTCAAATGGTGAACAGTTTACAGTACAAGCATGCATGGGCTTTCTGTTTGTATTCACTACATAAAAAGCATATAGCTTGTCTGGCGAAGAATCTCAGGTAGAGTGAGACAGTATGCGCTTCGTTGTCTCTTGTCATCTGATGACCTTATCCATCAGCGTCATGTCCTGATGTGAGCACACGTGGCAGGATCAGCGCCTCACAGTTGGACAAACTGTGCAGAGTGTGTGTGTGTGTGTGTGTGTGTGTGTGTGTGTATGTCAGTTTGCGGTGTTAGAATCGCTGCCTGATGCAGGAAATTCCTGCATTCACAAAGACATAGAATGTGCCTGATTATATATGATAAATATAACAAAATCCGCTTGTCAAGCCTATATTGTGTGGTTGGGAAACAAACAGGAAACAAACACATGATTCAAGTTGATCCAACACTTCCATCACTCAAATTTAGACCATTTCTGTGATGAGTGTTTCTTTTTATCCAGTGTTTTATCCATTATTCAACTCTTGAAACTAGGGTATTGCAAAATAAATAAATAAATATCACAATATCAAGCTTCATATTATTTAATATCAATAATTATTGAATCTTTTTTTTTACAATCCATTTAGGATTATTAGGATTTTTTTATCTAACCACTTTATTTTATTTTACCAACATTAAGGAAAATTGTTTTAATAGTCAAAAACTAAAATATTTAAACAAAATATATAGTCTCTTTATAATAAAATAAACATAAGTGTTAAAAAGACTCTTAAACTTGATAAATAAAATAAAAGTGTGCAATGGTGAATACTGAACAAATCAAATCGTAAATGCTGAACAATCAAAACAAATGTTAAGGTGCGAATAATAATGATACAGTAAACCTCAAACTCTGTCAACAACACAAATTATGATAATCAAATCTGAGCTTTCACTTAAAGGAACTAGCCATCATTATTCAAATACACACTGCAAATTACAAATTCTGAAGTTCAATGACTAAATTACCCCTATGCTAAAAAAAAAAACCTTTAAAATGAGGAGCTAGTGGCTGGGATGCACAAGAAAAGAAACCAAAAACACATTCTGGTGACATCCTTAAAGCTTCACTGCTGCTAGCCACTCATTTTCACATGTGTTGTTATTGTGACCTGAAGTGACAAGTGTGCGTGTGGATTCCTTGACCATTTACAATTGACTTTGCACTTGCGCTCTCCTGACGTCTCTCATAACTAGGCGACCATCAAGCGTTTTCTTAGAGGATGACAAATTAACAAACCATTGCTGCGTTTAAGATACAAGTTTATGGATAAAAGTAAAAAACACTGCAGTGTTTGGGGGTGCTGTGTTTGTCTGAGGTAACTAGTCTGCCGTGATGATTGAAATGTGCATATTCAATCAATTCCAAATGTGCGTTTCCCAAACAACGACATAACTCATGGCTGAACTATCATAGTACGATGCATTGTTTGTGAAATGAATGATACAATGACGAGTGTTTCCCAAAACTATAGCTGCATTGTCGCAGATCGATCATTCGAACCACATTAGTTATAACGTAAAACGTCCATAATGACATTCAAACTAAACGGGGTGGAGTAACAACTTCTTTAGAGAAAAATCCGTATTAACATGTGCTATATATATTTGTTTTCATAAACTTTGGAGACGTAATGTAAATTCTGCTTTTAAATCATAGGTCACCTATAGCTATCATCATGAGCCACAGCTGCGTTCAAAATGGCATAAATGTTTTCAAAGTGCATTAAGAAAGGAATTCAATTGTCAATATGAAGATCGCTAAAACTGAACTGTAAAAATACTTTGAAACTAAATTACACCTAAGAGAGATGACTTTAATGCTTTTTTCTTTAATCATTCCAAGTTTAAAATGTTGGAATGTTTAAAAGGAATAGGGCATAGGGGGATAACTGAAAATAGAACACAACCAGGAACTATGCTTCAAACTACAGCTCTAGAGGCGTAGTTGCAGGCGTACAAGTTTGCGACGCAGTTTGCAAATGTTCATTAGAATGATGGATTGGGGAATCACCAAATCAACAAACTATGTTTGTAATGACGCAACTGGTGTCTTTAGTTAGCCAACCATGGTTTTCGGAAACGCACCCCAGATTGGTTAGTTCTAATTACATTAATTGCGGTGCACTCACGGCATTCAAAAAATACGAGATGTTTTTAACTAGGTACTGCTGGAAAATGCACGCAGTTCACTTGCGCGCCATAAGCCGTGTACCTCCATTGGAAATGACAGACTTACACCCTAAGCTTATTGGCATTGCTTCCAAGGCGCGCGCTCAGCAGTCACATTTTAATAAAACTATAGCGCTTCAAACCAAAACTTAATACCAAATCTTTTTTTCCAATCGATATTTACAATGGTGTTCGGTCAGTAAATATATACCGATTTTATCGCCCAGCTCTACTTGGAACCCAGGGAAAAAAAAAAAAAAAAAAAAGCAAGCAAGCAAAGATTGTGAAATTAAAAGTTTATCACCTCAACATGTTGCTGGAATGATTAAATAATTAATTCATGTTTATTATCTATCAGTTTCAAGAGCATCTATGATGAAAATCATCTTTTGTAAGCTGTTAGGGCATAACTGTGTGTGTTTGTATTGAATTGACAGTGATTTTACCATCTTTACTTCAATCACCACAGCCGCATGTCAGTACAATTATTAAAGATGCTTCAATCCCAGTTTGTGGACATTAGATCAGGTTGATTTTGTATATTAACATAACGGATATTCAGCAGTGGATATTAATGTGTATCTGGTCACATTTGTCGTGCAAAAACAGTGCAAAGTTAAACGCCATTCAGTGCGTGTGCGTGAACTTTGTAACAACATTGTGTGTGACTCATCATTGCAACTCCATAACAAATCCATCAAATAATAATTGGGAAAGTTCGTACTGTATTATTTCTCTCAAATGTTACGCGAGATCTGCTTCCTTCATTTTTGTCACTGTGCTGTTTATCTGATGCAGCTGAGGCAGAGATTGAGGCACACTCTGACAGGCACGTGGGAACGGTGGGCGGGGAGAACTAGCATTAACGGCCCAGGCAACAAAAAACAAAACCGCTACATTGTGTTCATAACAGAAAAGCCAATATTCTGAAAGGTATAATAAATAATCTTAAGGGGTGTTGAGCTGAAACTTTACAGACACAAAAGACTTGTTAAAACTTGAAAAAGGGGTCAAATAGGTGCCCATTAAATGGGTTTCGTTTAATAGGTGTAAGTTAAATATGCACTGCTTCCATAGAAAATAAAGATTGGAAAAACACTTTGATGAACACAGAGCTTTTGAATTCGGGTAAAACACTAAAATTTTAAACCACTTATTTTGAGCTCTTATTTTTTCCTATTCTGTAAGATGTTGCAAGCTGTGGTGTCGCAATAGCCCAAACTAGCCCTCCTGTGGCTATGGTCATTCTGCAAATGCCATTTTATGTTCAACCGTGCTTTATATCCAGTGATTACAACCCAGAGCATAACATATGACTGATTTACTGCTTGACTTATTGCTAGAATTACACCAGTCAAGGTCTGCAAGCGTTTAAATGTCAATAAACATTAGATGTATTTTCCTGAATAAACTGCGTAGTTCATGTACAGGAGTAATCTGCAAAAAGGCTCTGTTAAAAGTGAATGAAATACAATGCCGCCTCCAGTGCTCCATCTCTATTTGACTAGTCTCCCGCTGTAACAGTATTATGTTTTCTTTATGAGATATGCTGCGTAACTGTAAAGCTGTTGAATAGTGTATTAGTCTGCTTGTCAGTGTCTGAGCCTGCCGTTATTTTGCATCTTAAATACGTGCACAAAAAAGTGCCCACCCTGACAGATTCTACCTTTTTCCTTACGAACAGCTCGATCAATCTGTTCCAGTCTGTAAAAAAAAAAAAAAAAGCAAGTTCCTAAAATAAGCCCTCTTCAGGCACAGGAGCATTCTGCTTATTCAAATTTCAGTCAACAAGCTGGCACCCAACCCAGACTGTCTGAGCGCTCGCTCTATTTCAGATTACTTATTGATTTGAGCAGCTTCTGAGGAGCACAAACATAATGGAGGCCGCTCTCATCAAAGCTCCTGCTTGTTTGCCTATGTGAATGCCCATTCAGTGCCAGTCTCTAGCATAAAAAAATCAATTTTTGCCGCTAAAACCTAACTGTAAACTTGTAAATTTTGAATAATCCTGAATAGTGTGGAAAGGACAATAACAATTGTTTTCTATGAAGACTTATGTTTTTTTTGTCGTTTCATGTCTTTCCTGACCTGAAAAGATTGGTGTGATTCCCTCATCACATCAAATTAAATCAACTCACTTCACACAATCTGACAATAAAGGAGCATCTTATTAAAGGTGCAGTATGTAATATTGACAACCTGTGGTTGCCAGATTAACGACACCAATAAGAGCTAGTGTGCCTGACTATGCAGCTTGCACCATAACTGACACGATGACACACAAATCTTTTCCACGTTCCAAGGAGTTTTTGTCCGCGACACCACCTAAAACTTCTATTTTAGATACGGTTTTCATTTCTTACGGCTGAACAACAGAATAAACTACTATGAAAATGATCACCTCAGGTACTGATTATGTGCTTTTTTCCTTGTTAAATGCTACCAACGGGAGTTTGAATGCCATTTTATGGGACATTTATTGCCATATTGAAAGCAGTTGCAGATAGTTTATCTCAGATCTTGAAAGTAAAATAAACATTTGATTTAACATTAGAATTGTGACTCAGTGCAGTCACTCAACATGTATGTTTAATAATGTGTAATGTGGCCAGCTAACGAAGTGCTTTGCAGGAGGTAAACCTCACTCCTCTGACCTCAAAAGGTGCTCTAGCCACAGACGCTAGAAGCCATGGTCTTTAGCCTCCTTGTTAGAGCAACCGACTCAAATACAAAGAATTGTCAGTTCGATCCCAGCTCTAAGCGGTTTGTGTGTAGTAGGACAGGTCAGTTACATGTGGGGGCTCATCCAAGATGAGTGAATTTTAGGGGTAGTAAGTGTAACAGAGGCCAGCTAGCAAAGTGCTATGCAGGAAAACCTCACTCCTCTGACCTTAAAAGGTGCTCTAGCGACAGACGCTAGAGGCCATGGTTTTTAGCCTCTTTGTTAGAGCAACCGACTCAAATACAAAGAATTGTCAGTTCGATCCCAGCCTAGATCGGGTTGGGTGCAGTAGGATCAGTGGATTACAAATGTTAAAAGAGGTTTAATAAGTATGAACTAGATTCTAACACCATGTCTTAACTACACACAAAGCAACACTGTGACACACAATTAAAAATCTTTTCCAAGTTAAAAAGAGCTTTTGTCCCAAACATCAGTGATGGCAATGCACAGAACTTCTACTTTAGAAAGGTTTTTCATCTCAATGATGTCGCACCAGAACAACAGTATACTTCTGTCATGATCACCTCAGGTACAGTTATCCTTGTGTTAAAGTATAACGTGTTAAATGCTACCAATGAGTGTGTAAAAACCATTGTATCTAACACTTATTGCCATACTACTGAAAGCAGCAGCAGCAGATAGGTTAGCTCAGACCTTGGGGAAAAAAAACAAACAAACCAACAGAATGTTTAAAGATAAAAATCAGAACTGTGACTCAACATAAACTAAAAATAGCAGTCACTCTGTAGCCTATTAATAATGTTTAAAAGCCTTTACCGTTTCATTGGGAGTGCAGTGGCTGGTATTTAAACGTTTCAACGTCCCCGGATTCCACCATTTTGGAGTGAAAGCGATCAGCCGTTCATTGGATCTTATTGCTGTCGCGACAGCAAGCAGCTGCTTTGTTTTTTTATTTATTTATTTAAAAAGTGCATTAAAGCTGAGATACAACCTGAAAGACGACAATACAACACTTATCACAATCATCAGCACTTTTAATCATTTATTTTACAGACTTATAATATGCTTTTTTTCTATTAGAGTTTTTATTCCAAAATGGCCGCCGTGCATTCTAATGGCTGTTTCCCAAATTACACTAGAGTGTCACCTCTTGGTGATTCTATGCTCTTTGCTAACGGCCACGAGCATTGTGCGCTCTGCTTATGTGCCCGTGCACGCCTCGCCTTTTTGCCCTTGCACGCAGTGCCCTCGCAGTTGGAAAAAGTTAACTCTGAGCACGCTACGCTAGTCGTGTCATTTTCCAATGAAATGAAAGCAGAGGCAGGGTTTCCCTTGAGGTGCCTGCAGTGTTTGTGTTGTCAAGACAACTCCGGTAACATTTGAGGATGGAAGAGAGACATGTGGTTGCTGATTTGAGTTATCTGGTGCTGTATGAATCACAACACTTGAGTATTATTACATTTTAAAGTTTTATTAATATCAACAGCCACACTCTCACACATTACGCAGCCGATTCAGTTGTTGCCTAGTGACATAAAAAGCGCAGCGCACTTCTTTTATCTTGTCAACAAAAAAGGCAATGTGGTGCGCCTTGCGTTTTTAGAACGGAAAGACGCGTTCGGTGTGATCGGTGTTTTTTAAATAAAAAACACCTAATGTGGATTTTTCAACTCTGAATTTCCGTCTTAATTTGAAGGCTGCTACTTTCCTGCAGAGGTTGCATTTTGGCTGCACTCGCATACATTGAAGAAGCTTTCAAGATGAACTAAATATTGTACATTTTCCAAGTGCTGAAAAATAATTGAGTAATCTGGCAGAGGGCAGGTTATAGAGACCAAAACAAAGACCTTTCAAAGACGAATAACTCTCTTTAGCATTGTTAATCTCAAAAACAGGTATGTTCACTTAGCATCTTTCTTAAATATCTGCAAACATATTATGCTATTGGAAGAGTCCAAAACTTACAAACAGCACCTTTTAGCCTATGTTTTTGCTTTATAAGGCTTCTGACTATTGACAACTTTTTTCGTGAATCAAGAATATTTCCAAAACTAAATGTGCAAAAAGTATGTTTTGATCTCAATCAGATCAGATCAGTCATTTATTTACATAATTTTTTCATCAAATCATCAAAACAACATCTTCAGTAACTGCATAGAACATACAAAAATAGCAACTCAGTGGGAGATCGGAGCTTGCTTCCCTGCAATAATGAAGTCCTAATCAGGTGGGATGAGCAACTGTATGAAACAAACCATGTTGAATTGATAAAAACAAACCCGACCCAAGACAAACCGACCCGAGTGTGACCCTCATTTATTTTCAAACTGGACTTAAGGAACAGGTGTACCTCAAAGAGTTGTTTTTTGTTGTTGTTGTTGTTCTTTATTTTAGGGGGGGGGGGGGGGGGGAGAAGATCAAAAAAAAAAAAGTATACTCTCAGCCTTTTGGAACACACCCAACCATGCTATGGTAGGTGGGTGTTATAAATGTGTTGTGCTGCTCATGAACCCTTAAACACAAAGATGACAGCTGAGAGAGAAGAACAGTTTCATAAACATCTGGCAAACAGCCTTCTCCAAGAGAAGTCCTACTGTGTTGAGTCACATTTTTATTTTGTTTCCATTTGCCATGGCCCAACACTGAACGCTTTTTTTAGAATTTATCTGAATCAGGCCGTGTACATCAAAGACGGTGACATGAAATGCCTGAGCGGGCTTATCGAACACCAGGAAGTAGCTATGCATACAGCCCATTAAGAGCCTATCTAATGCGAACTAATTTTAATCAGTCTGCTAGAAAACAGTACTTACAAGTTTCCAGTCGACTATCCATGAGCCCTTCAAAAGGAAAACTCAAACCCTTTATTTGAATGGCAAAAGTCCTTAAAAGATATCTGAGAGGCTCTTAGTAGCAAACTAAGCATGCTACATGGGTGTACTTCAAAAAGGCTGAGTGACCGTATACTTTTTTTGGAACAAGCCCAACCAAGCTGTAGTAGAAGGGGGTTTTAAACATGTAATGCTGCTCATGAGTACCCTTAAACACAATGATGGCAGCTGAGAGAGCAGAACAGTTTCATAAACATCTGGCAAACAGCATTCTCCAAGAGAAGCCCCACCAAGTCACGTCACATTTTTATTTTGTTTCCATTTGCTGTGGACAGACACTAAATGACACATGGGGTGTGCACAAACTCATAGAAAAGATGTTGGTGCAATCAGGTGGACTTCTTTTCCGGTGTGTGACCTCCTCTGAATCTTTAAAATCTCTCTGTGAACGATCATACAGGTGCAGATACATCTGTACCAGCTCTGCTACTAGTGTATTCATGTGTTGTGGTTGTTTTGTAAGACGTTCTCCTGTCTGACTGCTGTGAAATGAGGAGAAGGATATAAAGTAAGGTCGGAGCCAGCTCCAAGTAGGTGGGACTTGAGCTCCAAGTGGGCTGTACAAGCCTTTAGTTTTCATTTTATTAATGCCTTTTATATGACAGAGTCCAACCTGTTGTGTTTTATGAATGTCTACTACACCTGCAGAAACCCAGCCCATTTGGGGCATTCATCCCTCCCACTTGGAGGTCCCCCATCCAACTTGCAGTAAAATCCCTCCCACTTGGAGGTCTCTGGGGTGCAGTGATACCGCAATAGAAATGAGTGAAGAAATAGCATGTTCAAAGCCACAGGAAGGAACAAATTACACATTTTCAGTTTTGGGCCAGAAGTTTCACACGCATACCTAGTACTAATAAATGTTCACATCTCGCAGCAAGATGTTTATATCTGTGCTTAATATTAGATGTTCAAAGTGATTCCTTATTTATAAATCGTTAAAATATTAATGTCTGGGATGCAGCAAGTTCAGCGATTGAAATCCATGACTTTATTGTGTGATGTCACTAATCAGCGGTCATAGATAGTTATTTTCTCAGGTCAAATGATTAGAGATTTGGACCAGGAAATGGTATGCCACAACTTTAGCAGACAGTCTAAACAATCATGTTCACCTCATCTCCAGTGACCGCATCCACACATACTGTAGAAAATGTCCTGCGTGAAAACACAATGCAATGATGTGATTGACTGCTGTGATAGAGCTAACGGTTAAAAAGTTATTTCTGTGTGCGAGGTTACAAATGTTTGTATCTTTTTTTTTTATGGATGTTTCTTAAGTGCTGAATTGTCACTCAGTGATGATAACTGTAATCTCATGACATTCTACAACCTTTCAGGTCTTAAAAACCCCTTCACACTAGGGTTGGGCGATGTCGACCAATTTGGCATCATACGATGTCTAATGCGAAACACTGCGGTGGACGATGGCATCGTTGTCATAGGCAGAGGTTAAATAATTATTTATGAATAATTAATTCATAACAAGTTAATTATTTGTAGCCTATCGTTTCAACTACCTGACCCGCATGGTCTTTGTTTTACCCATAACCAAATCATAAATAAAAGATAAGTTACACACAAATTATCACCTATCAATCACTTTTTTCCACGGGACTCTGGCATTAGGCAGAGTGATCTGTCATTTAAATGGTGTCCACAAACTTGGTCGGTAAAAAAGGTTCCCAACCAACAGTATCTGAAGTTTTCACTAAAATTACAACTGAAAGTGAAAGATTGAAGCAGTGTACTGACGCTGTGACACATTACCTGATAGATTCAAAAGACCGAAGAGTCGTTAGATGGACACAAGATTAATCAAATATCATGTTTAACAACTGAGACGCCATCCAGCGGTACATCCTGGATAAACTGTCCGACGTGCACTGCTCGCTGGAGCTCAGAGAGTGTGTATGGCTGTGTGTGGTCACGTGATGTGTGTTTTCAGCGGACGGAGGGCTGTTCAGAAATGCTTGGTAAAACATGGTGTGGCTGTGGATCATTTTCATTCTAAAATGCCATTTTAAAACTAAGACGTATTAGTGTAAACGGGGCCTGAGTGTGTATTTTTCGTGAGCGGGTTTGCGACGGGGGCAGAGGATCAGCGATGGCGGCTCAGCATCATGTTGTCTATCAACCATCAGCGATAGACGATGGTATCGTCTATCGGCCCAACCCTACTTCACACCAAGCAAGATAACTATAAATATGTATGACTATTTTATCATTATTTCCCATGGCATAACCAATTGTTCCAACATAGTCATTATCTTTAAATAATCCCATCGATTTCGTTTCTCTACATCTTTATCATTATAGCTGTAGTCTGAACTGATGATTTTTAGAACTCTTTATCATTTTATTTATAGTTATTGTACTTTGTGTGAACATGGTTAACATTCGGTTCAAAAATAAAAAATAAAACGAAACCTAACCCTTGTCCAAAGCACTGAAAGATTTAGGCCCCATTTACACCAATACGTTTTAGTTTTAAAACAGTGCTTTAGAATGAAAAAGATCCACGTCCACACTGGTGTTTCATCTAGTGTTTCTGAAAAGCTTTCCATCCACACTACACTGCCGAAAACGCACATCACATGACCACATACACTCTCTGACATGTGCTGCAGCATATGCGGATGTCTGAGCCCCAGGCACAGTCAGCGGGTGCTTCGAGCACAAAAACACAGGTGAGAGCAGCGCATGTCAGACAGTTTATCAAGGATATACCGCTAGATATCATCTCACTAAAGTTGTTAAACGTGATATTTAATTCATCTCGTCTCTATCTAACAACTCTTTGGTCTTTTGAATCTGTTACTTGTTCTCAGGCATGTGTTTTAGCTGAGCACAAAGTTTATATATTAATTTATGTAACCACGTACACTGATTCTGCACATTTGACTGATTGCTTGCCTTTATTTCCTATAATGTATAAACTTACTGTATGTTATACTTTTATAATGGCCATTATTGATTATTAAAACTGATATTCAGCAAACGAGACATGGTATGTTTCAGATTTTTCATTGAAAATAAATGGAGGCAGTTATTAGGCTCGGTTTAGTTATAAATATTTTGATATCAAAATGAAAATAGGCAGTTCTTTATATCATGTTCTCATTTTATTGTAAAGTAAATGACATCATAAAGTACAGTTTCCTTTGAAGATTTACCCGACGTGTTTGTTTTCCATATCAAACTTATGAAGTCTGAACTTACGAGGAAAGGATGCAAAACTGAACTTTGGGGCTTTTTGTAAATATTAAGTCCACAATCAGAGGCGAATGGTCCATGCCTCCGTTTTCAGATGTCTTCGTTTACCCCACACTGACACGGAGCAGCAGGGTTTTAAAATGAAAACAGCCTCTTCAGCATTTTCAAAATGCTCCGTTATTTCCACTCAGGTCAGATATCAGAATATCTAATCAAAGTAAACCCGTGATCCCCGTAATGTACACTCATTGAAAACTAGGTGCTGAAATTTCAAGGCATGACATGATGTGATGTATCAAGGTTCGTGTGTGACGCTTTGTAGAATTTGTCTGGATCACGGAGTGCACATCAATGAGGGTGACATGAAACGCCTGAGCTGGCTTATCGAAAACCAGGAAGTAACTATGCATACAGCCCATTAGGAGCCCATCTAATGCAAACGCTCCATTTTGATTGACTGACTCCGATGCAAGATGAATGAGCTGATTTTAATCAGTCTGCTAGGAAAGAGTGTTTGCAAGTTTCCAGTCAACTATCCATGAGCCCTTCAAAGGAAAATGCAAGCCCTGTATTTGCATGGCAAAAAGTCCTTAAAAGATATCTGAGAGGCTCTTATTAGCAAACTAAGCGTGCTTTATGTAGGTGAAATAAATGCACGTTATTACTTTTTGATGGATGAAAATTGGGATCACAAAGTGCTTAAGTGTTGTCTGAACAAGCTTTCACGGAGACTGCTGAATCAGTACTTGAATAATACACAAGTTTGCACACTGGCTTATTATTATCATTGATTTCACATTTACCTGCCTCTAAACATTGCTAAGCTCAAACTCTGGTTGGTTGCTTTTTATATCCATCAGACATGATTTTCTTCCCTAAGTGCTTCATCAAACCCACAGCTACACATATCATGGCAACATACCACATTTCCTCTGTGAGACCATCTTGTGTCTAATTTACTGATAACGATTTGCAAAATGACTTGATTTAATTTGAGAAGAGGCATTAAACCTCTTAAAAGAAACTTCATGAATTAACTCATTATTCACCTACAATTACATAGCTACAGTCATGTGGACTGTTGATGTCTACAGCCAGGAATGAACAATGTTTTTAAAGAAAACATGAGATGTTATTGGGCTGCTGTTCTGATGGATTTTGGACTCAGGCCATGGTAGATCTGGGCTGGAGCTCAAATGAAACTAAGAGCTGTACAGAAATATCAGCAGTTTTACCACAGGGAGACTTTTCTGCAAAATAAACACTAAATGTTGACTGGATGTGCTCAATCTCTAAGGGTTGTTTTTTTTTAGGTAATGGCACTCAGAAAATATTCGGTTAACTAGACAGATATTATTTAATAAGGCTTACTGAAATTAAATCTGTACCTGTGACAGCCTCACAAAAAGGTCCAAAAACAAAACCTTCATGTCAAGAGCTAGCCTGACTGCTAGAAGTCAGCCAATAAGTAAACAGTCTAATTTTCTGATTCATATTAGACCAATATACATTTTTATGCATTTATGACCAGTTTTTAGGAACATTACTTTACTTTTAGGACAACTGGCTTTCGTAGTTTTGAAAATGTAAAAACGTGTGCAAGCAAATATAGTAAAATGCCCTTATTTTCATAAAGACATTTTTCTAGTCATGTAAAAGTATTCAATTTTTTTTGCAGGTAGAAATTAAGATGGTTTAATATTAAGTTTTTTTTTTTTTTTTTTACAGTAAACTATAAAAGATGTAAGCTTGTAAAGTAAATAAATTGGGATCTCTAAAGACAATTTGTTCTTAAGTTTCCTACAATTTAGTTAAAATAACTCCTGCTCTCTTTTTAAGAGGGCCTTTAATTTTTTTTTATGTGGCCAAATAGGTAGCCTTTACTTTGCTCTTTGATTTTACTTGGTGTGTCAATTAGGAACTTAATCAGACCAAAATTTTACTGGGAGTTCAAAATGGCTATCTGGAAAAGTTTGCTGTGACTGGTAAACACATTTGGAATACAATTAGTCAGAGGCCATTTTCTGATCAGATTTCCTTGGGTAAAAGTAAAAACACCGAAACCCTGCTTTATACAGTAACAGTAATCCACAAAATCCATAACAAAAAAGTATTTACAGTATGTAGAGTACAAAATACAGATCAAATCACTTAAGTCAGCATTTGATTATTGGGTTAATATTGTTTTAAAACGGAAGTTGTTTTAAAACCAAGCACGTCAACGTTAGGTAAAATTTGCCTTTTTATTCTGTTGTCAAGAAGACCAGCTTCATAAAAAGCACACATACATGTAATACCCATACATAGAATGTAGTTATGTGTTTGAAAATGTTTTTTATTGTAGTAGTTGTTTAAATTCACTACCTGACAAAAGTCTTGTCGTCGATCCCAGTTGTTAGAGCAACAAATAATAACTTGATTTCTAGTTGATCATTTGGAAAAGTGGCAGAAGGTAGATTTTTCTGATGAATCATCTGTTGAACTGCATCATAATCATCACAAATACTGCAGAAGACTTATTGGAACCCGCATGGACCCAAGATTTTCGGTCAAGTTTGGTGAAGGTAAAATAATGGTTTGGGGTTGCATTCAGTAAATGGGGCGTGCGACAAATCTGCAGAGTGGATGACAACATCAACAGCCTGAGGTATCAAAACATTTGTGCTGCCCATTGCATTACAAACCACAGGAGAGGGCAAATTCTTCAGCAGGATAGCGCTACTCATACTTCAGCCACCACATCAAAGTTCCCGAAAGCAAAAAAGGTCAAGGTGCTCCAGGATTGGCCAATGAACATTATTGAGCATGTCTGGGGTAAGATGGAGGCATTGAAGATGAATCCAAAGAATTTTGATGAACTCTGGGGGTCCTGCAAGAACGTTTACTTTGACTTTAATAATATGTTATTTGAGTCATTGCAGAGATGTATGGATGCAGTCCTCCAAGCTCATGGGAGTCAGACACAATATTAATTCTTTTTCCACTGCACCATGACTTTCAATTCAATTCAATTCACCTTTATTTGTATAGCGCTTATACAATGTAGATTGTGTCAAAGCAGCTTCACATAAAAGGTCACAGTAAATAGGAACAGTGTAGTTCAGTTTGTAGTGTTTAAGTTCAGTTCAGTTTAGCTCAGTTCAGTGTGGTTTAATAATCACTACTGAGAGTCCAAATACTGAAGAGCAAATCCAACGATGCGCAGCTCTACAGATCCTGAACCATGCAAGCCAGTGGCGACAGCGGAGAGGGAAAAAAAACTTCACTAAAGGCGGAAGTGAAGAAAAAAAACCTTGAGAGAAACCAGGCTCAGTTGGGCACGACCATTTTAATTTCTCTTTATATTCTAGACTTTATATTCTATACTGGACATTATTTCTGTTAAGTGACAAGACTTTTGTCTAAGCAAAGTCAGACCTTACCATCCTTATTAAACAATTAAAAATCAAGATGATCATATTTTATTTTGGTAAAACAAGAGTAATCTAGAGGATTCTAAAAGTGTAAAAATCACTTTTTTTGATACCAAATCATGAATTAGAAGTCAAGTTATTATTTGTTGTTCCTAAAACAATTATTTTTTTATATTTTATATATATATATATATATATATATATATATATATTTTTTTTTTTTTTTTTTTTTGTGTACGCTTGCTTTGTCTAAATGAGGAAAAATGATCAGAATATTGGCAAAATCCCAGTTTAATGTAATTGTGCAAGTGTATTTAAGCTTAGTCAGTGACAACAGTGCCTCTGCTACTGCGTCTAGTGGCAGGCAATCGATAATCCTGTTTCCACAGCACAATCCACAGCACTGCTCAATAGAACTCGAACCGCGAGTTTCAGTTTCTGTGCTCAGTGTTTATCATGAATCCACTGCAGAAAACAGATAGAAAAGTGACATTTAGCAAGTGTTTCTTAGGTTTTCAAATAATTACTGCAGATTACATTTATAAATATTTGACTACTGATGAAATAATGAGTGCAACAGGGTTCAAAAAAAGTTGAGAACCAATTCATTATTAGAAATCACTGAGGTATTTTTTCTGCAAGTCAATAGATATGCAAGTTCCCACAGGAAGAATGAAGCTGTGAATGTGGCAGATGAGTCATACGTAGTGTCAATTTTGCTAACACTGCCTTTGAAAGCAATTAGATCAAGCTAACATCTTCAATTCCTAAAAGGAATAAACACAGCCAGAATAAAACATTGCATCAGCATTGCACAGCAACAGTAAGAAGGGCTCTTTGCAAACTCTCACAAGCAGTTGGGCAGAAATATGCAAGCAAACATTTCACGATTGTGACAGGCGACGTGACCTCCACCTGGCCTTCAGCTCCGAGGGTTGCTGACAGAGATGGACAGATCTCATCTTTCTTCTCCCTTCTTGCTCGTGTAGCTGGCAAAGGCCTCAGATCACCGCTCGCTCACATTCTGGCTGGGAGCAGTGAGGCTAAGATCCACAATGTCAGCGCGCGGCGTACCGCTGAGCAAATCTGCCTGAAAGCTGTGCTGTTCCTTTGCTCCCAGAGACATTGAAACATTCATTACGGGCAGAGAGCAAATTGAAAGGGCAGATTCCATCAGCCCGCGATGACAAACTTCACCCGGCTCACCACTCTAATGGAGACTCAACCCCCGAAACGCTCCGTAATCTCACATCGCAGTGCACGTGGGGTCACGCACACCGAAGTGTGGCGTTTGGCAAATAAGAGCCGCTTAATGAGAAAACCCCCGAGCACCGAGATGCCAAGACTCCCAAGACGCATTCGAAGACCTGGCCTCATCTTCCCCAGCAACTCCCATGGTCACAGCAATGTTGAGGGAACAAACGTCTAAAAATAGCCTCCCTGCTGCCATTTATAGAAAGCGCAAAGCAGAGCCACAGATCTATTTCTCTTATGATTGCGAACACTTCCCTTACAATTCTTTTGTCTTTCAACAATGCTGCCCCGAGCACTAAAGATTGCCAGTCAGAGGAGCTTAATTTAATGTTGGAACGATTCTTTTCAATGAGCTGGCAGGACCAGGCTTCCATTCCCCTGACGTTTTCATGCATAGATTACATTTCGCCTGAGATCTGTGTCTTTTTCAACGTTGTCTTGTCAATATCTGCAACAAACGTCAACGTGTGGATGCACATGATAAATCAAAGTCATTGAGATTTCATCATGTGTGTAAAACTTTCACAATCAATGATGACAGTCTTCCGAGGATCAAGTTGCCAAGGCGACAGGCAGGTTTTCGTGGTTTTAGTGTTAGAATGTTTTTCAATGAAGTGCAAATTGAGCCCAAGTCAGATATCAACACAAGCCTTGATAAACACAACCTTGCCTAACTTCATAGGTCAAACGCCAACAGATTTTTATAGTAATGCTCTAGGAAAGTCAAAAGCATATGCTGTTTTATGACGCATAAAAATAATAAATCATATTTACATCTCTGAATATGAGCAGATGCTTTCTTAACTGCCATTTTTACATATCCGCTGTAGGTTTATTTGGTTACTGAGACAGAAGAGTGCAGCACATATTTACATACTCATCTAAATATTGCTCTCTGCAGCATAGACACCATCTGGATTACTAGTGTACTTCAAGCTGCAGTTCTTTGGAGTCGTTGTGCTTCATGTTAACATGTGTTTCTTTCTTATGATACTTTTGGAGTAGGGTTGCCAACACAAAACAAAATTAGAAATATATTGAAAATATATTTAATAGGTGGTCCAGAGTGTATTTTTAAGAGATGGTTGTGTTTATGTGGTGCAAAACGTTGTGTGTTCATGCTTCATTTGTAAAAAAAAAAAAAAAAAAAAAAAAAAAAAAAAAAAATCATGTTCTTTTTTCATATAATTCTTTAATTATATATTGCTACTAGGCTAACATTAAAAACGACAATCATATTTCCTAGTTTTTCCGAAAGGCTGCCCTCAAGAGGCTCTGGTTGGTCAGCTAACAATGTGCTGTGATTCGTGGAACGGCTCCACATCACCAGGAATCATCTTTAACAGCACACGCTTTGCGGTTTAGTAAATACTGTCAGTCAGTGTAACTGTTAGCTGTATCAGTTTGAGCTGAACCTCATGTCTGCTCTCCAAAATAAAATCTGACAAGTGTCTTTCATGTATATTGGATATAATAAGCATGCCTAACTAATATAAAACTTTCACATATCTTTTGCGAGTTTCTTATTTGAGATGTAGAACGAAGGGAAAGTGGCCGCATTGAGAGACACTGCACCACTGGTGAAGATTAGTGTTTATATGGGTTTGATGAATAAATATGAATTTGTAGCCAAATTGTTAACGGTGCCGAATGGCATTTCTCATTGTTTACATCCTTGCTGCTACAACACACCGTTAACGCTAGAAACTATGCATGCAATAGATCAATTTTTCCAGGTAAAAATGCTTACAGGTGGTGACTCACAATCCACAGCTTCTTCTATTATGGTTGGAGCTGCTCCTTCTTTGAGGAGTTTTTAGCTGAATCCAGCACTGCACTGGGAGAGACTCTGGAAGCTGTCCTTTGTCAAATGCTTATAATATATATATATATATATATATATATATATATATATATATATATATATATATATATATATATATATATATATATATATATATATATATATATATATATATATATATATATATATATATATATATATATATATATATATATATATATATATATATATATATATATATATATATATATATATATATATATATATATATATATATATATATATATATATATATATATATATATATATATATATATATATATATATATATATATATATATATATATATATATATATAGTTGAAGTCAGAATTATTAGCCTCCCTGAATTATTAAACCCCGTTTATTTTTTCCTCCAATTTCTTTTTAACGGAGAGAAGTTTTTTTTTTAACACATTTCTAAAATAATAGTTTTAATTACTAATTTCTAATAACTGATTTATTTTATCTTTGCCATAATGACAGCACATAATATTTTAATAGATATTTTTCAAGACACTTCTACACAGCTTAAAATGACATTTAAAGGCTTAACTAGGTTAATTAGGTTAACTAAGCAGGTTAGGGTAATTAGGCAAGTTATTGTATAACGATGGTTTGTTCTGTAGACTATCGAAAAAAAAAATAGCTTAAAGGGGCTAATCATTTTGATTAAAAAAACAATAATAAAATAAATTAATGAATTAATAAATAAAATAAAAAAATACTTTTATTCTAGCTGAAATAAAACAAATAAGACTTTCTCCAGAAGAAAAAACATCATCAGACAGGCTGTGAAAATTTCCTTGCTCATTTAAACATCATCTGGGGGTTAATAATTCTGTATGTATGTATGTATGTATGTATGTATGTATGTATGTATGTATGTATGTATGTATGTATGTATGTATATATATAAATAAATAAACAAACAAACAAACAATTTTCTAGAACATAATTAAAATCTTGTGTGTCGTGTCCTTTGGAAGCTCAAATACAGAAACAGAAGAAGCTCTGTGGAAATAGCAGCATTTGGATAGTATTTTAGCTTTCGCAGCTATAACATTATAGCGCCTCTGGCTACGCCCCTTAGTTGCGCGGGGTTATATGCCAGTGTGTATTTTTGTGTAGTCCCCAAACTTTGTTCACTGTCAGTTTTGCTAAGCTAAGCTCCTTTTGAGCATATTACATTCAGAGATGTTGTTTATGTTCACACAGCTATATTACACATCAAATAAAGTTTAAAATATGATATCGTAGTGGACCATCCTTAAAAAAAAAAAAAAAAAAAAAAAAAAAAAAAATCCACCAGCCTCACTTGTTAATTTAAATTCCTAAATCACTGCTCTGACAGTGTCTTCTCCAAGTATGCTGAACAATTTCCTCTAAATTTCTGGAAACTTTCCAGAAACATTATGGGAATAAATCAAAACTTATTCGTATCTTCGTATCGTTTCCATCACCCGTTTTTATGCTCATATTCAAAATGCGCATATAAATATGTGGATGGAAACATAGCTAATGAAATAGTACAAGCTCATTTTTAAGATTATCGGATTACTAGCTGGCTAGCTACAGCACAGATACATTGACATTGGTATTTGCTGGTTAACTCCATTGATAAAACATATCCACAATGTGTTGTGTTTCACACGAGTAAAATCAAAACCTATTTGAATTGATTCAATATTTACACTCAAAAGCATCAGGAAATCACGCAGACTTATGTCCAGCTCTGTCATGTTTATAACCTTAAAGGGTTAAACAAGTAGGCCTAATGTACTGCACTACTACTATTACACCTTTTAAAGAGGTGGTCCACAATGATTTTTTAAGGTTTGATTGTGTTTATGGGGTGCAAAACAATGCGTGTTCATACTTCATTTGTAAAAAAAATCACATAATTTGTTTACATATCTTAACTTCATTTTACACAGCTACTGAGCAAACATGGAAACTACCATCATATTTCCTGGTTCCTCCTATAAGGCCCGCCCTCAAAGGGCTCTGATTAGTCAGCTAACCAAATGTGTTGTGATTGGTGGATTGGCTTCACGTCACGAGGAAACGTCATGCCTCTCTTGCATGCTGTCTGTCAGACTGTTATGGCAAGCCGTTTCAGCATTAAACACTTCTTGCTGTACTATATGGATAGTGAAAACAAAGGTTTCAATGTTCCAATGGCTTGCCATAGACTGTAAAACATGTCGGTGAAGCCGTATCAGTTTGAGTTAGAGTCAGACACAGAAAATGAAGGACACTGCTGAACCCATGTAAACGCCACTCTTGCGAGATATTTCTGAATGGTATGGTTTTTTTTTTTTGTTCGTTGGTGGGAGGGGGCGGTGGCAGCACCTCAGGGAGACTTGGGATGTCTGTACATAATATACTCCATTATTTCAAATGTAAAAGTCACGGAATGGGGGAAAACGGATACATGTTTGTCGCTAAATCATACCTGCCAAACTCTCGTTTTCCGAGAGTCTCTCGTATTTCCCACCCATCTTCTGCCACCCTCTCATTATGTTATTTCTCCTGGAAAACTTCCGTAATTTCATCTCCATGCCAGGTCATCAATTTTGGTATAGTAACTGATCGCCGCCGGCCGAAAACATGGTACAGTTGATAACACCACATACACCTGCAGCTCATCCACCCCACCGGTTCTCAACTTTGTTACTCAGAGACCACCACACCAAACCACCAAACCAACACACCGCCCGTTCTCTGGATATTCGAGCACAAATGTTGGCAGGCATGAGCTAAGTTGCTAATAATAATTGCTAGTAACAAACTGTGGTTCTCGTTGTTTATACCCTTGATTTACATGCTTACAACAACATAGCCTACAATGAACGCTAGAAACTGCATGCAAGATATCAATTTGAACAAAAAGAAGTACTTCCAGGTTGTGGCTCACAATACACACCTTCTTTTATCGTAGACTGAATCCTGCACTTAACTGCGAACAATTGTGAAAGCTGACCTTTGTAAAATGCTTTGCACAGAGAGCTATATCTTTTTTTATAATATTCTGGAACATAATTAAAAATGAAATTTAACTCCTTCTCTCTTTGTGTCACGCCCCTTGGAAGGCCAAATATTGAAACAGAACAAGATCCATGGAAATAGCAGCGGTTGGACAGCATTTTCCTTTCTCTACTAATGCGTCTGTGGACACGCTCCTTTGCTGCGAGAGGTGTATGCGCAGTGAATGCGTGTAACCTGGAAGGTTTGTGAACTCATTAGCCCGGATGTATTTTTTTGTAATCCCCAAATTCGTTCGTTGTAGGCTTTGCTAAGCTAACTCTGTAAAAACCAATGTCTCCTTTTGCATTGAACTTTAAGCATCTTGCATTCAGAGATGATGTTTACAGTATGTCCACAAAGCAACATTACACATCAACTAAACTTTAAAATATGATATCGTAGTGGACCACCTCTTTAATGCTTTCCACAGTACAGCATGCAATTATAACCCTGTATTAAAAAAAACAAACAAACAAAAAAAAAAAACAGACGACTGCAAGAATTAAAAGCTGCAGCCCTCTCTAGGATGCTTTTTGGTATGGCGCCCTGCCATGGCAGAATGAATGTAGCGGAAACACTGTCTATGCATCACCTGGTGCTGTGCAGTTCTTGTCTTCCGTCTCGTTGTCTCCCACTGTGGCCATGAGCCTTCGACCCAATCGATCGCTGGGAGCAGCAAATCCCTCCTGCATAACCAACCCATGACCTGTGAATAAATACATATGCATATACGAGTTAGTTACATGAACTTAGGCCTTGAAATCTGTATGAAAAGGAAATTGTTTGCTGTCATTAATGTTAGTATATTGTCTTTTCAAAGTAATTTGAGGTCTTTTATAGGTTCAGCATGTCATCTTGCATTGCATTGCACATCAAGTGCTCGAATGCTCATTATCATCAAGGGATGGTTTACAACTTGGAGCTAATTAGCTAAATTACTTGTCAGTTAGGCTTGGGGTTGGTTTGTGATACTGCAGCCTTCATCTGCTGGGCTTTCTGAATCAAATTTCCTGCAGGAAGTGCATTGTATCATGTTAAAGAACCACAGGGGTATTTATTTATGGAAAAATATAATAAGAAAAAAAAAAAAAAGCGTGTGAAGACTCAGCCATGCATACTTCCCTAACAGCTAGAGCTTGAATTAGGATTTCATGTCTCATATATTTTGCCTGCGAGTCTTTGCTTCAGCCGTTGCTTTCAGCACACATCACTTTTTCATGAGGATATGCGGCGGGCTCCAAAAAACAGGATAATCACATTTATCTTGTTATGAAACTATGCATGGCAGACATTTAGCGGAACATATTTATGGGACAGTTGGCATTAGAGCTGAAAATCATTGAACACATTGTGTTTATTCATGTTATTAAAAGAAAGTGTTCACCCAGCAATGAAAACTGACAGAAATTGTGCCTTTTGAAAGAAGGCACAACACAGAATGACTAGGCAGCTGTAGTCATTACTCGAGTTGACAATTTGCTGTATTTTGTAGCATTTTCATGACATTTATTTCTATAGACACATAGGCATCTGGATTCTCTCTCCAATGTCATCTGATAACTGTATGGGAAAAAGTTTTTGGCAGAAAATAAATAAATAAATTTGAGTTTCCAGTCTAAAGGTGTGTTCACATTTATATTTTGGGTTTGATTGGTTCTAGATGACAGACAAAAATACATTTAGTCCTTTTATGTGATGCTTATTTTGCAACAGAACTTGTGAACATCCAAAATGCTATGTGCTGGGCTGAACATGTTCATTGTATGTGTGTACATTTGATGATTTTTCATCACCTGAGACTTCATTAACTTCTACAATGTGTCTACAAGGTGTCAAAGCACCACCCGGAATTCCTCGGACACACATACGGTTTCTAACACCTGTATTTAATTGTAACCGACTATACTCTTGTTTCACACGACCGCCATTTTAAAACACAAAAGCGAGGCTGCGATGGGAAGAAACCCGGAAGTAGAGGATCAGCACTGTAAACATTGCAAGAACATGCTGTGGACTACAAACCTCCAGCTGTTGCCCCGATTTCAAAACTCAGATGTGGTGTAAACATAACTTTAAATTAAACAAAACTGAATGAAATTAAACAATTAAAAGCATATTAGGCATCAAACAACATCACAATCTCTTGAAGAGTGTCCTCCTAGGCTTCAGTTAATGGCACCAGGTAAACACCATGGGGGCTTCCCTGCTTGCCTCAGCCTATGCAACTCAGTGAGCGATAAAACAATGCAGCCCTCTGTAGCACACCCTTGTGTTGTCTGTAATAGTGTTGTCCCGCTACTGAAGTTTTATAAACAGCCATTTCCCGCTAACAGTTAAGCGCAGCTGAGCGCGTTCTTAAACACCGCTGACTAGCCATAGTATTCACCAGTGCTCAACAGAAATGACTGTGTAAGCTTTTCAGAGTACAAACACAGATACACAAACACTGGAGCGTTAAAAGCTGCAAAGATTGGGATCGCTTGTCTGTGCTTGCAATCTATAAACAGCGGTGAAGTGCAACCTCCATGAACTGGTGAACTCCATGGCCAATCACAATAATTTCTGTTGAGCATAGGTGAACATTATGGCAGTGTTGCATTCAACAATGTTTAAATGTTAGCAGGAAATTGGCGTTTTTTTTTTGTTTTGTTTTTTTCAGTACCAAAATTCAGCATTGTGACTGGTCCAATATGGTGAAAGAATCAGTTCATTAACCTGAGTTTAATAAATGCCATCTAAAACGTGTGTTTAAGAAATAAAACGTTAGCTAACTAGTGCCATTTCCCTGAACTTAGCTGAAAATTGGGTCTTTTTGTTTTCACTTTGCACTCAGAACAGACCTTCGGGTTACTCGGAAGGCGGTGAAATGATAAATTTGTGTCAATTTCTCGTCGCTGATAAGATATACAGTGGAGAAATGGTCGTGCCCATCTGATCCTGGTTCTCTCGAGGTTTTTTCTTCACCTTCGGCAATTGGTAAAGTATTTTCCTGGCCACTGTTGCCACTAGCTTGCATGGTTCAGGATCTGTGGAGCTGCACATCGATGGATTGCTCTTCAGTGTTTGAACTCTCAATGGTGATTATTAAACCACACTGAACTAAGCTAAACTGAACTGAACTTAAACTTTGAAAACTGAACTACACTGTTTCAATTTACTATGATCTTTTATTTGAAGCTGCTTTGACACAATCTACATTGTAAAAACGCTATACAAATAAAGGTGAACTGAATTGAATATACAGCCAGGCACACAACGTTTCTACGTGACTCCAAGCAATACTTTCAGGTTTCTTCCCACCGTTTCTTAATGGCGGCCACGTGAAATCAGTCTATAGAATATATAAGATATGTCACTCTATAGTTTTGATAGGAAAAATACAACAGTCAATGTGGATGCTCTAGGGCAGGGGTTCTCAAATTTGGTCCTGGAGGTCCAGTGTCCTGCGTATTTTAGCTCCAACACACCCGCAAGGATGTTTCTTGAAAGCCTAGTAAGAGCTTGATTAGCTAGCCCAGGTGTATCTGATTGGGGTTGGAGCTGAAATCTGCAAGACACTGAACCTTCAGGACCGACATTGAGAAGCCCTGCTCGAGGGAAAGAAATCCCGCCTTCTAATAAAGGATCCAATCATCGATCACTATAGACTGCCGATTCTCTAGAGGAGAGGCTCGGTAAAGCTATTAGTTCTTTATGACGGTTTTTGCAGTTTTGCATCATTGTAATGAATCATCTGTGGTCAACAAACACTTTGGAATCTCAATGAATACTTTCTCACAGACATCGAAAAATATCTACATTTAAATAAATTAACAACAACTGAAAAGAAATGTTCTCCGGTTTTGTAATCTGTATGAAACTAATAGAAGGTGATCTTTGTTGCTTTATTGTTATGAATTCTCTGGGGTCAACAAACACGTTGGAATCTCAATGAATACTTTTCCTCACAGACATGAGAAAAATACTTACTTTTAAATGAACCAACTGAAAACAAAATGTTCTCTGGTTTTGTAATCTGTATGAAACTAATAAAAAGTCATCTGAAGCTATCTGCTTTCATTATTTTAATGCAAACGCTTGAACAAACTTTTTGTTTTTAAGTTTGTGGGCGATGTTATTATGGGAGGAGATTTGCCATCAGGAATACGTTAGAAATTACATAAGACCAGCACTGCATTATTTAGGGGATACTAGCTATTGTGCAACATTTAAGTTAGTGATTCTTATGGTAGATACATAGTTAATTCACCAAATGACGTCTGATTGTGTTCATAAACAGTCATAAATGAGGTTGATGTTCTCTTTTGTTCTCTTTGGGTGTGCATGAGCATTAGCTTGTGCAGCCTGAACAAAATATTCGAAGGTTTATAACCAAAATTCATTAGGAAGATGTTCATTTTTATTGGCGATTCAAAATCTGAAAATTAATCATAAGCTTGAAAAAAAAAATTTTTTGGAAAATTGATGTTTTCCCATTCATAAAGATAGCAGATGCATATCTGAGATGCACAGGGTGAAATGACTGTAAAGAGATCAATATTTACACACCCTTTACTCATTACAAACCTATCTTGAGTTTCTTTCTTCTGTTGAACCCAAAAGAAGATACTTTAAAGAAAGCTGGAAGCCTGTAACCACTGACTTTCCTACTATGGAAGGCAAGTTGTTACAGGTTTCCAGCTTTCTTCAAATATCTTTTGCTTTCAACAGACGAAAGAAACTCAAATAGGTTTGGAATCACTTGAAGGGGAGTAAACTTAAATTTTGGGGTGAACTATTTTTTAATAGGGGCTTTCACTGTAATGGGCAACACAGTGACTTTGCAGAGAAAACATGATATGATTGAGCACTCAGTACTTTTGTGCATCTTGTGATATGTACTACTTTTATTTAGATGCCTCTGGTCCACAATGCACTTGTTTTTTCAGTTGAAGGGCACAAGAGTTTATTTGCAGAAAACAAGGAGTTTCAGTCCTCTTTCTTGATACACAACAAGGTTCATATGCATTCACGCTAATTCAAATGAACCTAACTAACAGTACAATTGAATAAGAACAGTTTAGTTTAATCAAAACAAACTTTCCAAGTCTGAACAAATTCTTCAAACAAACCATACTTCCAGAACAATTGCACCAGAGTTTATTTAAACTGAATCAAACCTGTGAACTCTCTGCATTTTTTTTCGTCTGAAGATCAAATTACACACTCTACAACAACAAGCAATCTGATTTTCTCTGTTTTTGGTCATGCTGTTTTTATTGCATGCAGCCAGCAATGTAATCTGATTCATAAATTAACAAGGTGCAGAATCATTTAAATATGATTCATAAAACAATGATTAGTCATTTGATTAATTGAATCAGTTACTTAATTATATGTACAACTCAAAGAGAAAACAAACAGCTGTTGTGCATTAAGCATGAAATGTGTTTTGAATTTCAAAACATTTTAAATCCAATTTGAACTCAACCCAACCCAATTTGAACTCAATTGCTCTGAAAACTTTAGGTTTCCAACCAGTTTAGAAACAAATTTGTTTGTGAAAAAAATAAAACTAACAAACAAACAAACACACACACACACACACACACACACACACACACGTCCCAAATGTTATTATTAACTTAACCATGCACTCAGAGTGGCTTAATAAATATAGAATTTCATTTAAACCACATACAACAACAATCATGACTTGATTGACTCGAGGTGTGTACAGTATCTGACAAAAGTCTTGTCGCCTATCCAAGTTTTTGGAACCACAAATAATGACTTCTAGTTGACCATTTGGTGTCAGAACTGGCTTATATAAAGATATCAAAGCCACCAGATTACACTTATTTCACCAAAATAAAACATGATCATGGCTTGATTTTTAATTATTTCATTAGGTCATTAAGGTCTGACTTTACTTAGACTAAAGTCTTGTCACTTAACAGAAATAATGTACAGTATAGAATATGAAGTCATAGTGCAGTGACTCCCATGAGCTTAGAGGACAGCATCCATACATCTCTGCAATGACTCAAATAATTCATTAATACAGTCATCTGAAATGGCAAAGAAAGTTTATAGTTTATTCTTATAGGACTCCCAGAGTTCATCAAGATTCTTTGTATTCATCTTTGTATTCTGCCTCCTCCTTCATATTACCCCAGACATGCTCAATAATGTTCATGTCTGGTGACTGGGCTGGCTAATCCTGGAGCACCTTGACCTTTTTTGCTTTCAGGAACTTTGATGTGGAGGTTGAAGTATGAGAAGAAGCGCTATCCTGCTGAGGAATTTGCCCTCTCCTGTGGTTTGTAATGTAATTTACCAGCACAAATGTCTTGATCCCTCAAGCTGTTGATGTTGCCTTTCACTCTGCAGATCTCTCGCACACCCCATATTGAATGCAACCCCAAATCATGATTTTTCCTTCATCAGCCTTGACTGATTTCTGTGAGAATCTTGGGTCTATGCAGGTTCCAGTAAGTCTTCTGCAATATTTGTGATGATTGGGATACAGTTCAACAGATGATTCATGAGAAAAATCTACCTTCTGCCACTTTTCTAAATGATCAACTAGAAGTCAAGTTGTTATTTGTTGCTCTTACAACTGGGATTAATTACAAGTCTTTAGTTAGGTAGTGTAGTTTCTCTGATACACCCCAGATATTACAAGCGAGTAATAAGACGTCTGTAGTTAAAGTGTATTTAAATGGTGTTAATTGTGTTTGAACTGTTTTTAAGAATATCACACTTTGCATTGCTCGAGGAACTGGCAAGAGGACTATAGAGAGCATATGTGGTGTGAGGAAAGCCTGTACAGAGATATATTGTTTTATCCAAACAACAAACCTTCCCCATTTAGAACACTCTGAATTTACTATCATTACAACAAGATAAAAAAAAAAAAGAAGAAGAAATAGCTAAAATAAAAATGATCCATGTACATACACTCACCGGCCACTTCATTAGGTACACCTGTCCAACAGCTCATTAATGTAAATTTCTAATCAGCCAATCACATGGCAGCAACACAATTCATTTAGGGCTGTTGACATGTTCAAGACGATCTTCTGCAGTTCAAACAGAGCATCAGAATGGGGAACAAAGGTGATTTAAGTGAATTTGAACATGGCATGGTTATTGGTGCCAGACAGGCATGTCTGAGTATTTCAGAAACTGCTGATCTGATTCACAAACAACCATCTCTAGGGTTTACAGAGAATGGTCTAAAAAAAGAGAAAATATCCAGTGAGCAGCAGTACTGTGGGCACAAATGCCTTGTTGATGCCAGAGGAAAACGGCCAGACTGGTTCCAGTAGATAGAAAGGCAACAGCAACTCAAATAACCACTCTTTACAACTGAGGTATGCAGAAGAGCATCTCTGATCACACAACACGTTACAGCAGCAGAAGACAACACTGGGTGCTACCCCTGTCAGCTAAGAACAGGAAAATGAGTCTACAATTCACACAGGCTCACCAAAATTGGAAAATAGAAGATTGGAAAAACATTGCCTGGTCTGATGAGTCTTGATTTCTGCTGTGACATTCGGATGGTAGGGTCAGAATTTGGAGTCAACATCATGAAAGCATGCATACATCCTGCCCTGTATAAACGATTTTGGCTGGTGGTGGTGGTGTAATGGTGTGGGAGATACCGTCTTGTCACAGTTTGGGTCCATTAGTACAGTATTGAGCATCGTGTCAACACCACAGCCTACCTGAGTATTGTTGCTGACCATGTCCATCCCTTTATGACTACAGTGTACCCACTTCCAGCAGGATAGCATGCCATTTCATAAAGTGTGAATCATCTCAGACTGGTTTCATGAACATGACAATAAGTTCACTGTACTCAAATGGCCTCCACAGTCACCAGATCTCAATCCAACAGAGCACCTTTGGGATGTGGTGGAATGGGAGATTCGCATCATGGATGGGCAGCCAACAAATCTGCAGCAACTGTGTGATGCTATCATGTCAATATGGACCAAAATCTCTGAGGAATATTTCCAGTGTCTTGTTGAATCCAAGCCACAAAAGTTTAAAGGCAGTTTTGAAGGCAAAAACGGGTCTAACCTGGTACTAGTAAGGTGTACCTAACAAAGTGGCTGCAATAAAAATAAACCTACTGCATGCACATATAAACTGCTTTCATTATTTGCAAAATAATGATTTCATTCTAAGATTAAATTATCCCCATATAGTGCACTTCCACTAGCCATTTCTAATTCTATTAATGCTCCATGAAGTACATTAGAAATAGCCAGACAAAGTGAAAAAGAAACACACACTCACTAAAATGTACTGCAGCAAAACCTGTCAAAATATTCCAACTGCTCCTAAATCAAGAACAGAATGACCCACTTACAGCTTATGAGAAGCGGAGGAAAAAAAGAGCCCGTAAAGTTGTATAACGAAGAGTCACAGAAGGAGGACAGGATAATGAACTCGGCAGACGTAAAAGTTCATTAAGCAGCATTTTCTGCCCACACCAGCTCTCGGTGGAGGACGATGAGAAGGTGCAAGAGGAACGAGATTCGGGAAGCTGGCCCCGTGTTAGGTGTGAGGTTCTGTAATCACAGCGCGAGTGCACACCAGATGGACTCCTGACAGGCTTATCAGATATGCCAGCATCCGCAGAGCCATTAAGCAGAAAGCACATATTCAGCATCCTCATCATTACAATATCATGTGCAGGTAATCCCTTAAGCCGCTTGTAATTTTGGCATAATTAAACTCAACTGCACCCACCAGTATTGCTCAGCCAGACGGCAATGCTGTACACTTAGGAGACAACGAGAGTAAAGTGGAAGAGCGTGATGCAAAATCCCCTGTAATGAGACAGTCATTTGTATTGGAGATGTGCTTGGAGTGCCTGTTTGATCTGTGCTTGGATTAGAATAACCTATGGTCTATGGAAAAACATACATATTCTGTTAAAAAAAAAGCTACAGTAAAAATGTTCATCTGGATAACAGTAAGGGGTTAATATCTGCAATATACAGTTTAATTCAGAATTATTAGCCCCTTGGATATTAGTATACAGCCAAATTTGCCATTTAAAGACTTAACTAGGTCAATTAGCTTAATTGGGCAAGTCATTGTATCACAGTAGTTTGTTCTCTAGACAATCGGGAAAAAAATTAAGAGGACTAATATATAAATATTGTTTAAGTGTGATATTTCACTGCCAAATCACCCTGCAGCCCAAGACCGGTTACTCACTTAAACCAAGCCAGGCTGATCCTGGTCAGTACCTGGATGGGAGACCACATGGGAAAACTAGGTTGCTGTTGGAAGTGAGGCCAGTAGGGGGCGCTTAACCTGTGGTCTGTGTGAGTCCTAATGCCCCAGTAAAGTGAAGGGGACACTATATGGTCAGTGAGCTCAATCTTTTGGAAGAGACATTAACCTGAGTTCCTGACTCTCTGTGGTCATTAAAAATCTCAAGGCACTTATTGTAAAGAGTATGGGTGTGTTACCCCAGTTTCCTGGCCAAATTCCCTCCATTGGCCCCTACCGATCACGGCCTCCCAATCATCCCCATCCACTGAATTGGCTGCATCACACTCTCTCCACTCCACCAATAGCTGGTGTGTGGCAAGCGCACTGGCGTCGTTGTCCTGTGGCTGCTGTCGCATCATCTAAGTGGATGCTGCACACTGGTGGTGGTGTGGAGATACCACTTCTCATGATTGTGAAGCGCTTTGGGTGTATGGCCATACACAATAAATGCGCTATATAAATACGCATTATAAATATGCGAAAGAGCAACCGATACTTGCTGTTAGGCGATTGTGCTAATCACCGAACCACCGTGACGCCCTAGTTGGATTTAAATTTACTGGTACTGAATTCAGTATTTTTGACAACTTTGATAGTCAGAAGATGAGATATCATAGAGTTTAAGTCAACATGTTCCTGAAACATCAGCAATCACCATCCCCAACATTAGTTGTCAAATGAGAAGTCCATGCAGCATGCGTTTTTGTTTTTGCCTAGTCCTTTTTTCATTCATTATTTATCCTGGCTGAAGCAGTCTTTTTATTAGTTCAGCCAATAAAAACAAATTGCAATGTTAAACAGTAAAAACATTAATAGGTGAGTCTTTGTTTGTTTGATGGTTTATGATTATTTCCAACATGATCTCAGAGCAATTCGTAACTTTTCGTGATTTAGTGGCTAATTCGTATGAATTCGTACAATCTAATTTGTACAATTTAGTACGATTTGCCCCAATGACGGTTGGGTTTAGGGGTGGGGTCAGGTGCCACGCCTCGTTTTTAAAATCATATCTACGTACGACTGAATGACTGAATTCATACGAATTAGCCACTACACTGACAAAACGTAAAATACTTACGTTTTCCCGTGAGATCAGGCTGTTATTTCACATTTATATGAAGGATAAATAAATTGGTGACCATCTATTTATTATCTGTTCTTTTTTATTTCCAAAATAGTATATAATTTTATAGAATGAGGTTAATAGACATTTTAAAAAGATTAAACGTTTCAGGCTTTTATACAGACATCCATTGTGGGCGTACTCAGCGGTTTTATGAGGCTTTATATATACACACACAAGAGCTATTAAAGTATTGACTGTATTTAAGAAATAAATCATGACATAAATTTGGGCATATTGTCCAGACCTACTGAAACATCTGTCATTATTAACTCACACTTATGCCATTCGTAAATTTTTGGAAAACAAATTATTATTTGGATATTTCTGTCCCTTCGTTGAAAGTTTATTTGGCCAAACCTCTTCAAAATGTTTGTAAAGAGAGAGAGAAAAAAACGGAAATCAATTTAAAACCATTTAGTCCAAGTCTTCTGAAGAGACATGGCTGTTTATATGATGCTTTTACTCACATATTAACACTGATCAGCTCAACCACATCTGCTTGACATGCAAGAACAAACCTCAAACATGCTGTGACATTCAACAATGAACCTCACTGCTTCTGTGGCCAAATCTGAAATGATCCATGATTTAATCTGAATGATTTTATGATCCTTTTCCCTTTCTGAGTATTTAAATCAGAGTTTTGGGTGAAATGACTTTCAATAGAGTGGCAAGTCTCTTATCTGGGTTCTGATAATTAAACCTTTATTATAAAATAAAGAGTTGTATGGGTTTTGCAAGCACATGAGAGCAAGTCAATTTTTATTTTTTGTGGTGAACTATTGAACTGACAAACTGCCATGAAATGTACAACAACCAGCTTAAATCATTATCTGTGTGAGACTCCCTGGAACTGATTTCATTCGCTGTGTCCTTGATCTATAGGACGCTTTTCATCTACACACTTACATTTACACATGAGATCGCTATACCCTCCATCTATCTTACAGATGTAATTTGCAATTCAATTCATAAAAACTGCTTTCCCACAAATTCCCTCTTCACCTTCTTTCACAGCACTCTTAAGAAGAGATAAAAAAAAATCTGTCTCTTTCGATATTAGACAGTCTGCCGGCTAATGATCAACGATGGACGCGGAGCTCTGCACAAAACTATTTTCATGTAACGAATTCATGGCTTTTACAAACTTGTATGACCTTATTTCCTCCATGCAATGCACACATATGTTGGCTTAATATTCATGCTTTTCAACCTGACCTGCTTAAAGTCATCAGAATTTAAAATATTTCTTAAAAACAAACCTTGACCTTGTAAAATTCGATCAAAATGTCCCTTCTAGATCTTAAAAAAACGTATCCAATCATTTAACTTGCTTTAATCCCACACGCTCATATCCATCTGCTTACTTTTCAGTGAAAAGCCTAAATCAAATTGAATCAAGAACTGATTCACAGAACCAAGATCTAACTTTATTTTTTGATAACCTATTATACTACTTACATATACCATAGAGCAGAAAATGTGTACTTCACTAAATTCGTTTCATTTAATCTTAAAGGTGCCAGGATGATTCCATATTTGTTATATTTATATTTGCCTTGTTTCAGAAAATGTCTGCGTGCCAATGTAGTGTACGAATCTTGGTTCATGCTTCAGTTATGATTATTAAGTAATCAGTTCTGTTCAATTCAATTACTGGATGCTTTAATGCTGCCTTCCCTTCAAGGTTTGACAATTTACTTCACAAGAAAACTATTTAATCTTTTTAATACATGCAGTCAGATATATGAACTGAACTTTTAATTTTTCCTGCTCAAAGAAAACACTTTTCTTGAATGTATCAAACAAAATTCAAGTACAAGCACAAAAGAGAGAAAGAGCAATTAGAGCAAACACAGAAAATTAAATAATAAATGTGCAAAAAACAAAGTACTGAAATAAAAAAAGTGAGATGCCAGTATCTCCAGCTTTTTGATCGCTTTTGAGTGAGCATGATTGGCTATTGTGTTCATGCGCTCAACAGAAATGACTGTGATTGGTTCTAATGATCATTAGAGGACATGCCTCAATTAACAGGGAATGAAATAGGGGTTCTGGGGGTTATACTGTACAGTGCTCAGCATAAATGAGTACACCCCATTTTGAAAATGAATTTTTATCCATTTCTCATTGAATTTGGTTAATATATTTTGGTGCTTTTGAACAAAACAGATTTGTTAAACAGATATTTTTTTTAAATGATATTTTAGTCAAAGAAAATCTTTAGAAATGGAAAAATAATACATTTAAATTCATTCAAAAATGTTGCAAAAAATTACAAAACTACAACATTTCAGCACAATTGTACATATATTTTAGTTTCTCTTGATTTTTGCTATTTTTAAAAATTGTATTTAATATTTTTCCCTAACATATAAATTTGGGCTACTAATTTTTGAACCATTATTGAAGTTATTTTGTTGGATAAGCTCCAAATTTGGCTTCAGTACTGACTAAACTAATGTATATGCACAAATATAAAATGCAAAGCATCCTACAGAAAATATTAATTTAAATGAGAGATTAGCGGGGGGTGTTCTCATATATGCTGAACACAGTACCTTCAGTGTCAATGAAAGACACAAGCCATGAATTGTGCCTAATAGTTTTAAACTCCACACACTTGCGCCTTGCCTCTCTCGCCATATTATGCTAACTTGACATAACACATATGCGATAAATGACGTCAGTATGTTAGAATTGATTATGATTGTCAGCGCCAAAAGCCTAGTGGTTAAGAGCTCCAACATATACTGTATCACCATGGTTCTTTGTATTCACCCTTCCCCTCTCTCTGCTCCCAATACTTTCCTGTCTGTAACCTCCAATGTCCTGTCCCAATTAAATGTTAAAGCCCCCTTAAAATAATAATATTAAAAATAAAAATGTATTGGTTATGACAAGGCCCACAAGGAATCTGAGCCTGCAGAAATCCGCAGATTTCAGCAAATTTTTAGCCTATCATTGAGTCTATGTATTTACCTTATTAAATTAATTTCACTAATATTATTGTGATATAACAGTAATATAAAAAAATGTACATATGATTTATTTACAATACAGTTTGTAAAGTAATATGTTCTGTCTTTTAGTAGAGATATTATATGAGACTTGCTTTGTTTACCAGATAAGCGGATCTCATTGGATTTGCATTGTAAACATTCTATGAAAGTAAAAAAGTGATTATTTTTTTATTTCATAAATTAAGTTTGTAGTTACGATACTCCTAAAATCATTCTGTATAAATCCACAGATTTTACAAAATTCTCAGTAGAAATAGCAAAAAAATGTACGCAGATTCTGTCTAGCACTAATACTGAATTTTCCACATCTTCATCGCAATGCATCAAAGAAACCATTCATTTGACACCCCTAATAGAAACTTACTTACAGGATGTAGGTACCAAGCCAGAGTACCTTTCTGCGAAAATATTTTAGTTGCAAAAAAACAGTTGACAGAAACACCAAGAAAACCTCAACAATACAGAGCTGAAAACTAACCAAAATTGCCACAAATGGTATTGGGGTTGCGGCGCGACCTGGCCCAACGCAGCATAGCTGTTCAGACTCACACTGACACAATGAGTCATGGTCTTTTAATGACAGCAGTAAATAACTGAACAACTATTTGAACTGTACAACTGTTTGTAAATTATAAATTGACATTTATTTTATATCTTTTTATTCACAAATGGTGTATTGCAATGAATCTTTATAGACTTCTGGAAGAACATTTCCTGAGTCTCTTGGTATGGAAAGTCAGAAATGTCTGGCCCCTTTATTGAGACATGTATTTAACATGTTTCTTATAAAAATGTAGATGTGAACATGTCATGGCCAGAAGCAGCTTTACAGAAAATAATTCATTTTACATCAGCTTAGTGCCTTATTTTTCAGGGGTCCTGATAAAAATGAACCACCAGAGAAAAATGACAAACAATGCAATTTGAAAAAATTGCAAATGATGAAAGATGAAAATTAGTTAAAATGCACATCTATATATCTAATACTTGTTTACTAAAAGGAAACAGGCTCCATAAACTACGTATTATAGCAATGAGTGCATTACAAAAAGTTTTATTATTAAATATTGATGTTAAAGTTATCTAATAATTCCAGCCAGCTTTTAGTGAATTTGTAATAGTCAAAAACACAGAACTTTCAGTTGTTATATGTAAAAAGGGCCTAAATACATGCAAAACCATTTAAATAATTTTCTCGTCTCCAACTATTGACAGCAGATCTCTCAATGAGAGAGGGGGGGAGATTTGCACACGCAATATCTTTATTCATTTAACTTACCAAATGTAATGTTTAGACCATCACTGTGCATCTCACCTTCTGTTCACTTGCTAAATCACTCTCGTCGCCATGATTTCCGGGTATTTTAATTCATTTTGGGGGATCACGGAGTCGGTATAAATTTGCGGAAGACACGCAGAGCTTCCGGGACAGATGATAACTAGACACTAGATAGAGGAGATAGCTCTGCTCGCATCACAGCATGGGATGTGCGCAACGTATCTGAAGAGCAGGGAAGGAATCAAAAGAATGCGGGAGATTATCATTTGTTTGCGGGCATCCGGGAGTCTCCCGCAAATGCATAGAGACTTCCGGATGCCCGCAAACAAATGATAACTTGAGAGACTTGGGATGTCTGCATCTGTATTTATTTTGGCTGCAATGACGTGAGTGCAGAACAGAAATGACATGCTGTTGTGAAAATAAGATATTACATACGGCTATTTAGCTTGTTTATTAAGTTGTGATCTGCCGCTATATAGATAATACAATTAATGTGACTTCAAGGGGGGCGGGTACAGCCGTTGGGAGGGCGGGGCGCCCCCTTATACAATGGTAGGGGAAACACTGAGTAGGCGGGGCTTCACTCGCCATATTGACCGTTACACTTTTCCCCATTTAAAATTATACGGGTGACATGTCTTGTGTATTCTATAGCCTTCGCTGTGTATAGCCAGCATGAATAAATTATTAAACAAGTGTTAAAGTGCGAGTATGAAGTGGCCTTTTGTCCATTAGCTTAAAAGACAGCGTGAGGTGAGAGATGGTACAGGTGCAGTATTGATACCCTGGCTGCTGCTCACTCTCTGACACACCGCAGTCCCCCATGTCCACACTCCTCTCACACTCTCATTCAGGCCGCTTGAAGCTGTTTTTTATGGTGTTACGGCCCAGCACACTTTATTTATCAAGAGGCTCATCTCAGAGTTAATGCTGAAACTCGTGCGCTTCAGGTTTTATCAGTTTAAAGATTCCAGTGCAAGACGCTGCAGAAACCCAATACTAGTGCATATGGAACGATAACTGGTTTTAAAGGTTTACCGCAGTTTGCAAAAGGTTTTAAAATCATCAGAATTTTCTGTTATGCCGTTCCTACGATATATGTATAGTTTTTTTTACATGTTTTTTTGCGACTATTTTATTTAATTCTTTTTTAGCGCAACAGGACCTCCAGCAGAAATGGACCCATCACATCAAAAGCTACTGTTCAAAATATGTTAAATGTTTTTTTTTTATTATATATATTGTGTTTAATGAGGGAAAATGTGTTGTTTTTTTTACCCAGACATTTTAAAAGAACATATTTTAAAGCAGTAAGCACAATACTGTGATCTCATGATTTAGTTATCCAAGGTTTTGATACCATCACAATCTTAATTCGCATGCGTGCATCTCTGTCTCTGCACAAATGCTGAGTTCTTGACATGTTATTGCACTTCAGTAGGCTAAATGGCCTACATGTCAAATAATATTGAATTATCTGTCTTTTAAAGTACAAAGTAAACAGTTGTTCAGGAACTGGGAGCAGCCTATTGTTTTATTAACATTTTATTCAAATGAAAAAGACAAAAATCACTGTTGTTAGACTTAGGCCCAATCCCAATTCCATTTTAGTACCCCTACCCCTTCCCCTTGGCCCTTAAAAACGAGTGCTAAGGGGAAGAGCTTCAAAGTTTACCCTTAAGAATCATGTCATCGCGATCTCTTGCTACATATGAGATCAGACAAATCGCGACTGCTATAGTTATTCCAGTTGTGTTTTTTTTTTATATTTATCTTCAGGAAATCACTGAAGGCATATATCATGTTATTATAATGATCAAATGTGGCAATACGTTAATAACTATACTTCGCATTTACACCGTGGCCATATTCATCTATGTAAACACACCAAAACAACATTAACATTATAGCAGACACTGTAAAAAGCTCATTTCCAGCCACTAGACTTTTCTTACAGGGTATTTGAGTGTCATCGAGTGTCAGAATGTTGCTGGACTGCTGTACAGAAGTTATTATAAGGAATTATAGATTGCAGCGGTTTTTATTTTAGCAGTTCTTTTTTTATAGCATGACGGTAAAACATGAATGCGGTTAAAAATATATTAAAACATATGCTTGCTTGCTTGCTAAAAATTTGTAATAATGACAAAAATAAATAAATACTAATTTGTGGATCTCCTTGCTTCCGGGTGCAGCTGTGGCTGGTGTATTCTGGGAAATTTTCTTAGCCCTTGGTTTCAAGTGTGGTCCTGAAAAATCTTCGTTTGAAGGGGTATCTACCCTTGGCTTTAGCCCTACGCCTTCAAGCTAAAAAAAAAATTCGGACACCACGGACCCTTCGCGGGAACTCGTAAAACGAGGGGTAGAGGTAAGGGGTAAGACTTTTAGCTTACTATACTTGAGGAAAAAAAACAGTGTTTTTTTATTTACATTATTGTTCTGCTGTATTTATTTGTGTTATTGATAGTAATTTGCTTGCTGATTATTGACTGTTTAACTTTTCTAATAATGTACCTTTATATACGTTTTAATTGTAATTCATCTAATACCGAATTAAGAAATTTATTACAATGCAACATTATTAGTTTCAGCATTACGTGGTTTAAAATAAGGCTGCACAATATATCGTTTGTGCATCAATATCGCAAAGGCTGTTTCTCAATATGCATTTTCAGCGTTCTTGTGTCCTCGTGTTCTGGTGTAACGTCATAATCTACTACCCAAGTTCAGTTCCAAAACTCAAGACCGCAAGAACAGAGGACGCGTGAAAATTCCCAGATGCATTCTTGATATCGAGGACGCATCGATGCAGACTTGAGTGCAAAACTCGCTCGAGAAGTCCCAGAAGTCATTGCGACTGAATAAAGGAGGTGGGAAGTGCAGCATTTTATATAGATTTATTATTAAAGTTCGGAGAGATAACTTATTTATCTCAGGAGTTTCCCTAAATGAGACGGTGAAAGTAAACATGGACATGAAAATCTTATTAAAGGCATAAACACATTTAGGGTGTTTATTTGCTGAAAATAGTTTTAAAATCTGTTTTATTTGTATTGTGCAAAGTATATTTGTAAGGTTTTTAACCATATTGTGAAAAGGAGAAAAACAAATAATCGTTGTATGAATGCTGTAACATTTAAATAATTTTTCATTAAAAATGTGTGAAGGTCATGTCACCATCAGGAAGACCCAGGGAGGAACGCAGCATCTCATTTCTCACAGGACGTTCTCTGTTCTCACAGTCTCCCGAGTTCGTTTTTCCTTGGCAAGACCGGAATCCACAAGAACGCGAGTCCGTTCTCTGTGTTCTTGGAATTGAGAAACAGCCAATGCGTGTGTCTGCAATAGTCACATCGCAAGATATCCAGTGTTGAGTTGGGATTATAAATGACCAGGAACCACAGGTCAATTTTAGAAGACTGCAGAATGGAAGCATAATAGAGTGAAAGTTAATCATGTGCATGTGTTTTAAGGCCTGTAGCTACGTAAGCATTTTAAGCATGCATAAAGAAGCATAAAGAAGTTTAATAAAGATTCATTTTATTGAACAATTTGTATGATCAAGACTATTGTTAATTTAAATTTTATTATTCAATTTCCGTAACTGAATACTGTTAGACTCTTCCCTGAAAACCATAAATCGCCGTTTATTTGCTCCATTGTAGGGCTGCATGAAATTGGAAAAATCGGACATTGCGATATTTAGTTTTTCTGTGATATATATTGCGATATGAATACAACTTCACCAGATGGCTTAAATAGCTCTGTTTGGGAAGAAAATCATTAATTCGGATTGATTAAGAAAATTTCTAAGAGTGTGAATCATGTATACATAATAACAAAAACATTGTGAGCAAAAATAATTACAATAGAGCAACGAAACAAAAGTAAAATAAACAGTGCTTTCATAGTGTTCTGGGGAGTCAAACAGTATTCAGGTATAAAAACTGAATTATGAAACACAGTCTTATTGTAATAATGCAGTACAATAATTTCTCTTAAAATTTACAAATGTATTTTCTGTGCTCGAATGCTTTAAACTCTCTTGAATCCCTTTAAAACAGATGCAAATGATAAAGTTTCACTCTGCTATGGTTATACTTTGCTGTGAATCCACAAATCTCATGTATATATTGTGCAGCCCTACTCCATTGTGCTTATGACTGTATTTTGTTATTATACTGTATGGTATGTATATAATAAATTCATTCATTTTCTTTTCGGCTTAATCCCTTTATTAATCCGGGGTCTCCACAGCGGAATGAACCGCCAACTTATCCAGCACGTTCCAGCCGCAACCCATCTCTGAGAAACCTCCACACACACACACACATTCACACTCATACACTACGGATAATTTAGCCTACCCAATTCACCTGTACCACATGTTTTTGGACTGTGGGGGAAACCGGAGCACCCGGAGGAAACCCACGCGAATGCAGGGAGAACATGCAAACTCCACACAGGCTCAAACCAGTGACCTTCTTGCTGTGAGGCGACAGCACTACCTACTGTGCCACTGCGTCGCCCATATATAATAAATTACATTAAAAAATATATATTTCACTCCCCTAAAAAATCATTCCAATCAATCTAAAAAGAGTTAAGTAATCTGGTAAAATTACATAGCAATTTATTATATTATGTATATTGCAACAAATTGCAGAAAAAAAAAAGAAAAAGAAACAAAAATTTCAATATCGTGCAGCCCTAGTTCGAAATGATGAAATCAACAAAAAATTGAGTGAGAGACCAAATTGTATCCCCTTTTTTGTGCCTGTAGAGTACATTTCTCTTTTGTTTTTGTTTCACTTACAAGACTGGTAATCATTTTCTTCACAGTCTACAATAAGAGAAATGCCACATATTGGAGATGCTGTACATTTTTGGCAACTTTTTTCCCACTTTCTTACTTTATCTTTGTGAGACTTGGAAAATAGAACAGGCTTCACATTTTCTACAGCATTTATCAATATGTCAATCTCTGCAAAACTAAAATTAAAGGCATACTGTTCTTTTAGGATTTCCTAACTAGACAAGATGTGATCATGCAAGATAAGATAAGAATCCTTAATTAAGATTTGCTTCTGTAATATAAATGTAAATACATTTTTGGATTCTAAATTAGTCCTTTCATTGTCCAGGCCCACATGTCTTCTGGCTGACATGTACAGCAGATAAAAAGTTTATTTTATAAGGCTTCGTGTTTAGCATAAAAATATTAACGTCCCAACAACAACAACAGACCACTATATAAAACTCTAGAACTGTTTAAGAGGAGTAATTCCAGCGTTATGGGTGTTATGGTGTGACATTTGCAGCAAAAACAGAAAATGTGTTTGTTAATATTATATGTTATATTACATTATATTCATTCATTCATTGATTTTCATTTCGGCTTAGTCCCTTTATTAATCAGGGGTCACCACAGCGGAATGAACTGCCAACTTATCCAGCACATGTTTTACGCCGCCCTTCCAGCTGCAACCCATCACTTGGAAACACCTATACACTCCCATTCACACAAATACACTACGGGCGATTTAGTTTATTTAATTCACTGGAAACTGGAGCATGGGGAGACCATGCAAACTCCACACAGAAATGCCAACTGACCCAGCTGAGGCTCGAACCAGCAACCTTCTTGCTGTGAGGCAAACGTGCTAACCATTGCGCCACCGCGTTGCCTGTGTTATATTATTTTATTACATTACATTATATTATATTATATACTGGCGGTGGATGAGGAGATAAAGCACTTTGAGTGTCCAAAAAAGCGCTGTACAAATGTAAGGAATTCTAATAATAATAATAATTATTATCATTATTATTATTATATATTGAAACATCAGTTCATATTTTCCAAAGCAACTACCATCAGTGTTACGAGAGCTGAAAAAATATCAATCTGTGAATATATTTTATATGTTAAATGAGGGAAATAAACATGCATTGTGGATGTGACCAAAATAGTATGCGAGTTTACAGTTTACAACATACTTTGTAGAAATTCTTTGAATTCCAAAACTCCAAAAGAAATAATGCTAATCAAAAGAATAACAGTTCTGCAGAGATTTAGGAGGAAAAAGCTTTGTTAATGATGTGACATCTCTCTGTTATGGCTGTGACAGACGTGATTAGACGAAATTAGCACATATGTGACTCTGGTTAATAAAATATTATTTTTTGAAAGCACTGATAGACATTTTTTTGCATTTTACAGTACTGTGAACTACATGCCTACACAAACAACTGAGAAAATGTTTCGCTATTTTTTTTTTGGCAAAAACTTTTTTTTTTTATGGCAAGGTTGACATTTGCATGGAATTGCCAGCCTGATCTTACAAGGAAACATAACTATTTAACGTTTTGTCAGTTTAGTGGCTAATTCCTTTGAATTCATACGAGTTCAGTCATACGAAAACGTACGACTTTAAAAAGGAGGTATGGCACCCAACCCATGAACCCAACCGGAGCAAATGAGGAGCAAATTGTACTAAATTGTATGAATGAGATTGTATAAATTCATATGAATTAGCCATTAAATCAAAAAAGTTACGAATTGCCGTAAGATTGTCTTGGAATTGCTCATATACCATAAACAACATTAAAACCCAGTGTTCAGTTGATAATGATGAGGTCCCAATTGGCACAACTGTATATATAGCTTTCTTTGAAATTAAAGGGTTTATGTTACCAGTTGGACAGAATGTTAAACATTGGTCTCCTGAAACCTTGCTAAAGTTATATAATAACTTAACTTAATAACTTAAACAAAATTTGTCAAGTATTTCCAGCAAAAAGTATATGAATTAGAAAAACCTTCATACAATGCAAAAGCCCATTAACACAGCATGTACAGTAAAGTGTATCAATCATTACAGTAAAAAATAAATTAATTCAATATTCAAGAAATCAAGCAACATTTAAAGGCACATGGCACCAATTCAATTAAAGGCTCGTGAGGGCACATATTCACAACAAACAAAGGCGTATGTTTGATGACGCCATCACAGAGTGTGGAATTATGGGAGTTGTGGTCTTGATTTGGGAAATCATGTTCATGGAGCTAAATGGATTCAAAACTTATTATCATGGAAGTATGAAGCAAAGTAAAGCTGAAGGCCACTAAAGTGAAACGAGACCACTGAAGCAATTGCTGATGAGAGACTGACGCGGAATGAAAGCAGTGGAGCTTTAATTATGCCACAGTCCAACGCTTCTGGTTCTTCCAGTCATAATACCATGGGAAAGAACCACGGCGATTTATCATTCTCAATATATTTCAAGGTTCTGTTATAATACTGCTCTGTGCAGTCTGATAAAACACACAACATATTAAAGTGTCTGGTATTTTCCTGTTTGCTATAAATCAAGGAATGTATGGCGTCACTGGCATGGCGACACAGGACATGGTCCATGTCACTAGTTAAAACAAAGACTATAGAATACACAAGACGTGTCACTTGGATTGACCTTATTCCTCAATGCGGAAGTGCGCTTGTTTTTGTGATTGTTTTAGAACTTCAGATTCAGTTGCCTTTGAAAGAAATGACTGGGAATAATATACCGCAGAAAACTATCAAACTACTTGCTTTACAAAGAAGTGTTTGCATGATTATACAGACAAAGTAAAAATATATAATAAGAAAATATCAGTTTACAACATCAAGCAGCGTAACGAGCTGTTTTTAACTTCTAAAAATGAATGGAAGTAAATGAGACCGGAAGTCTCGTGTCAAAAACATTTAAATGGCTATGCCTGCTCATAAGCGAAGAATAAGGCGAATAGTTTTGAATGTGGAAAAGTAATAGTCAACACGGCACATGAAGCACCACCTTCTAGTACAGTAGCCAATCAGCCATCGCTATAGCCTGATGAATCTCTGCAGGAGGGGCTCAGACCAGCCGTGAGTTTCTGCAGATTTTATGTGAGTCGAAAGTTTAGAAATGAAACTAAAAAGACTGTTGTAGTTTAATTTTATTGGTGATTCCGAATATGAAATTTAATCATAAGCTTGGCAAGCAATTTTGTAGTATTTTTGTTTCTCCATTCAGACAGAATGCCCAACGGAATACAGCAGAGATGTGTTTCAAAGATGGCCGCAGAGTGAAATTACTTGCCTTAAAGGGACTCCGGTAAATAGGCATGAAAAAAACAAATTTTACTCACTTTAAATAGAAATAGGTTATTACCTATGCACAATAAAAGAAACAAAAAATGCCAAAGCAAAAAGGACTGTTAATTATTTTAAAGCCTTAAATTTTGTTGTTTGAATAATTGTATCTTTTTATTTATTTTTTTATTTTCTTCTTATATTGTATTTGTTTGGATGTCAATATAATGTTGTTATTGCCCTTGTATGTTGTGTTCTAAAATTGCAATAAAAATTAAATTCTATTAAATTGAAATGAAAAAAAAGGGACTTTGGTTAAAAGTGCTGCCATAAAAGCAAAGTGCCAAAATGGAGACGTCAGCATATCATGGTGTTCTGCTTTTACGGAATCTTTTGGTTTTGTTACCAAAACACAGAGAGCCACTTGCATCTATCTGCTGCTGCAAAAAAAAAAAAAAAAAAACTTAAAATGTTCAGATCATCATGCAATGTCTGCACAAGTCGTGGAGACAAGCAAACATTATCACTGTGTTCGCACTGGGTCAGTCCCGCTTGTCGCCAAGGTAGGTGATACATACACACATGAATGAACATTATTATGAAAACTAAAGTTTGTTTTACACTTGGCGGTTCTCTTCCGTTATTTGGTATGATTGTATTCATAACAGAAGTTAACCGTACCCCAGAACACGTCTTTCGGGCGGACTCAGGTCAGGTTCACAGGTGCGCACCCAAGTTCAGAAGACAGCGTTCACACTAAACATACCGAACTCTGACGTCAAACGAACCCGACTGCGGACCAAAAGTGCTAGTGTGAAAGCACCCTCAGATATTATGGCATGAGTTTCCACCCCTCAAAATCCAAACCCGCTCATCTAAACGTTTGACTCCGCCCCTATTGGTACGGTTCAAACTTACACAGCATAAATTATCAGCTAGCCACTGAAAGCTGCCATTCTTATATTTTTAAATATATACAATCCAGATCAATATAAACAGCCTGTCTGTGCAGATTACATATTTTGGAAATTAGTGTATTCATCGCGATACTCATCAGCGATAACGTTACAACTACTGGATATAACGTTAAAGTACAACGTGTAACCATGCCAACAGCCAAAATAATAACGGACGATTTAAAGACGCTGCCAATCCTCCTCATGTGTATCCCAAAATAAAGAATGATCGCATCGCTAACAGTATCCTCCATCCACATCCTCACCGTGAATAATTAAACATCCGACGTCCCAAAAAAGCTACAGCTACCGCGTCCCCTACAGCTGCCGCGTAACGGCGCATTAACAACACACTACACAATAATAATGCCACGCATAACTAGCGACGTGTACCTTTACCCAAACACCGATAAACACTCTCCACTCACCTGTTTTGGTGAGCAACGCTGACATACACCACGCCACAAACAAGACGCTGCAGATGAAGCACACCTGCACGAACAGCATCTCTCGCCTTTTGCGAACTTTAAAAATCTTGGTGATCATGCTCTTTTTCGTTATGCTGCAGCTCTGCTCCAGCTCCTCGCTTGCCTGTGGCTGGCTCATTTTCTCCCTTCCGAGCAGAAGCCACACACAGATGGCCGGGACCACGGGAAAATCAGGTTCGGGATGAAGTGCTCCTCAAGTCCAGCTCCGGCGCGCGGATCCCGTGTGAAGCAGTAGAGCGCGCGGCGTGCAAGTGCATGTGTGAGCTTCAGTCCCAGGTGCGTCCACGCGCTCGCTCTGCCGTTCAACTATTAAAGCAACCGTAAGAATTGTGTCCTGTTGCGAGAGAGAGTGGGAGAGAGCGAGAGAGAAATCTGCCGATTATAATCAGCTGAAATTAATCACTGGATATGTTCACGGTTGTCTGGTGATGATTCTGGTGACATTCTTTTTTTCCAAGCATACACTTGACGTTTTGTTATTGTGAAATGTATAAACAACAGCTTCAGCCTGTAATTAAATGTCTTTAGGATCCATGCTGTTCATTATCCGTGATCTCAAGTTGAGGTTTTTCATCTCCCTCTCATGCAGCTGCTGTGACTTCTACATGTGAGGGACTGTTACGCGCGTTCACGTGATGCTGGTGACGTAGGCGCACCGAGCCTACTACACTCACTAGACTAGACTACTATAATCCTGGGGAAAGGCATGGCTTCTCACAGGCATGTTGTGGAGGCTTTTTATAATAAAGAGGATGAAGGTCATTTTCGAAGGTGAGATTTTATTTCAAGCTAGTTGTTATACATTCAGATATTGTCGTTTTGTTCTGTGATTTTTCTGTCAGTGGGTCAGTTTTTGCATTTGGATGTCCTTTTTAGGTGGGAATATTAACCAGCTTGCCTTAATTATATGATCAATGGTACAAACGTTTAACCTTCCTGTCGTGTTTGGGTCAAATCTGACCAATTTACAACTTAAAACACTCTTAAACACTGTGTTTGCCTCAAGGCTTTATGATGTCCTCCACACTACATTTGAACATCAATGTGATGATCACCTCTTTCATTGAATTTTGAGTCTTTTAGTCAACCTCGTTACACCTGTGGTGTTCCCGGTCAAAAGTGACCACCATAGGAAATGAATAGTTATGCAGACTGTATTCATCCATCAGACAAAAAAGAAAACATCCACATTTACTGTACACCATCCCAACTCACTCACTTACTCGCTATTTGTAATTTCACTGCAGTTATTTTATGTCAAATTCAATAAATTCATCTTTAACACTACTTTGAGACATTGTTCACAGCTAAAGAATGTTGAATAAAAATTTGCTTTTGAAAACTGTTTTTGTGCTAATTTAATAGCAGATAAAACCAGCGGTCAATTTTGACTGGGAACACTAAAGTAAAGTGCGAGAGATGAACATGACAGGAGGGTTAAACTCAGACATGGGCCTATTAAATTTACCAAAACAACTGCAAAAGCAATCATTCAGATTAATAATATTTCAATTTCAAATAAATGCTGTTTGTTTAACATTTTTATTCACCAGTGTTTAAAAAAAGTATAATTACCTCCAAAAGAATGATATTAAGGAGCATAACTGATTTCAACATGAATAGTATAATCAATAGTATTAATATTATTAAATGTATCTTGAGCACATTGACTGTAAAACCTGACAAGTTAGGATAACTCAAAGCATTTGAGGAAACCTATTGGTTTAAACCATTTAAGTTTTGAATCCAGTGATATGTGAGATAAGAAGTGTGTATATATATATAGTCAAATACGGGGCAACACGGTAGCTCAGTGGTTAGCACTGTCGTCTCACAGCAAAAAGGTTGCTGGTTCGAGTCCTGGCTGGGTCAATTGGCATTTCTGTGTGGAGTTTGCATTTTCTCCCCATGTTGGTGTGAGTTTCCACCGGGTGCTCCGGATTCCCCCACAGTCCAAAGACATGCGCTATTGAATTAAATAAACTTATTGGCCATAGTGTGTGTGAATGAGTGTGTATGGGTGTTTCCCAGAACTGGGTTGCAGCTGGAAGGGCATCTGCTATGTAAAACATAAGCTGGATAAGTTGGCGGTTTATTCCGCTGTGGCGACCCCAAATGAATAATGGGACTAAGCCGAAGGAAAATGAAAATGACTAAACTCAAAATAATCAAGCGAGTCTTTCAAAAATATGCGTGTTTTTAGACTGTGGGGGAAAACGGAGCACCCAGAGGAAACACACACGAACACGGGGAGAACATGCAAACTCCACACAGAAACGGCAACTGACCCAGCCGGGGCTCGAACCAGCAACCATCTTGCTGTGAGGTGACAGTGCTAACCACTGAGCCACTGTGCTACCCTTAATGTGTTTTATATGTTTATAAATGTAAAGTTTATAAAGGGGGCAGCACAGTGGGTAGCACAATTGCCTCAAAGCAAGAAGGTCGCTGGTTCAAGCCCCCACAAGTCCAAAGACATGCGGTATAGGTGAATTGGGTAGGCTAAATTGTCCATAGTGTATGTGTGTGAATGAGTGTGTATGGATGCTTCCCAGTGATGGGTTGCAGCTGGAAGGACATCTGCTGCGTAAAACATGTGCTGGATAAGTTGCCGGTTCATTCCGCTGTGGCGACTTCAGATTAATAAAGGGACTAAGCTGAAAAGAAAATGAATAAATTAATGAAGTTTATAAAGTTGCTCTGAATTTTATTCCAATTTCATGCATAATTATTATCCAAAATGTTCAAATGTTGACCATAACAAACATGTCACAAATAATCAACACTTGTGTTTTAAATATTATATAAACAAAAAGTCAATCATTTACTTTTTGCTTTTCCCCCCAAATTGCCCTGTTAAAGATGATAAATTAATCCTTGGTGAGTCACTTTGACAGACTTAGGTAGAAAGCAGCTTACATGGTGACGAATGGCTGAGCAACATTTTTTCCAGGCTTTTTCATGGGTTCTTATTGTGCGAGCCTCTACAATGACAAAAACAGTGGTTCATAAACTTAGTAATGCAGTGACCACAGGATACAATGTTTGTACTTTGTTGCATTTCTGTAATGTAATTAGAAATTTCAGGTCAAGGTCAGTTCCACAATGCTATAGGAATATTCTATATAACACAAAACTGTTTTATATACAGTTGAAGTCAGAACTATTAGCCCCCTGAATTATTGGCCCCCTGTTTTTTCCCCAACAATTTCTGTTTAACGGAGAGATTTTTTTTTTTTGCACGTTTCTAAACATAATAGTTTTAATAACTCATTTCCAATAACTGATTTATTTGATCTTTGCCATGATGACAGTAAATAATATTTGACTAGATATTTTTCAAGACACTTATATACAGCTTAAAGTGACATTTAAAGGCTTAACTAGGTTAATTAGGTTAACTAGGCAGGTTTAGGGTAATTAGGCAAGTTATTGTATAACAATGGTTTGTTCTATAGACATTCGAAAAAAAAAATTGCTTTAATAATTTTGACCTTAAAGTGGTTGATAAAAAATTAAGAACTGCTTTTATTTTAACTGAAATAAAACAAATAAGACTATGTCCAGAAGAAAAAATATTATCAGACATACTGTGAAAATTTCCTTCCTCTGTTAAACATCATTTAGAAAATATTTTAAAAAGAAAAAAAAAATTAAAGGGGGGCTAATAATTCTGACTTATCTGTATATATTTTAGCCAGTCACAAAAAAATGAAATCAAATATAAATAAGAGCAATTTTAAGATCAGAGTGCTTGGAACAGAATCAACTCTGGGAAAAGCCAAGTGTTTTTATTAGTTTTACATTTTTCAATAATTACTAAACAACACAACAACAATAATAATAAAAAATAAGCATAATAATACAAATAAAATAATGATGATAATGATAAAAAAACTAAAAACTAAATTTAAATTGTAATTAAAAAACTATTAGGGCATAAACGGTTTCAATGAAAATACAAAGAGCCAGTCAATAGGAACAGTGAACAAATTAAGCACTGTACTGCTGCTCTGATCCAGCATTATATTGGTCCAGGTGATCAAGAAATGGTTGCCATATATTGTAAAACTTATCAAGGTTACCAATAGATCCATACCGACCTCTTTCCTTGTGAAATATTTGAGTGATAAAAGCAAATCTCTAAAATTGCTTATCTAATGAATCAACAGCACAATGCAGCGGAATATAACAGAAAAGGTTTGTTTTGATCTTTCTGATGTCATATTAGTTTCGTCTTTTTCATAATGTGCTGTTCATTCATTAGATGACCAGTCAATTAGATGACCTGCTACAGACAACAAATATTTTCCACCCTTATTTTCATTGATGAGGATTTCACTGATGTTTCTCAAATATTCTTTCCTTTTTTAACCTGAAACACTTTTAAAAAGAGCAGCTCCAAGAGACTTCTCACAGCAATTCATAAAAGAAAAACACCTAAATAACCTTTCAGTGAAAGCCATTTTTTTGTTCTGTTCTGTTTTGTGAAGAAAATTGTAATAATCTAAAGACATTTTAACATTATAATGAACATTTTCTCTAAAGTTATTTTTTGGAATCACTGATGCCAATGAAGAACCTTTATTTAAAGTGAATGGGGTATATGTACAGGTATTGTTTTTCATCCAATGATAAACATCCGGTGAAAGCTTAATGTGACTATTTTCAATTTCAGTTTGAGATCCTTTTACAGCATTGATGTAATGTAACTACAATACATTCAGTTAAATAGACTTAAGCATTCATTTAGTTCAAGTGTAAAACAAGACGACAGACCGTGTAAATGCTAGTGCCGTCAGGATCAGCAGGCAAGCGCAGAAACTGAAAATACTGCGGTAAAACAAGCTGTCATATTTTAAAGACATGGCAGGGGGAAATGGAATTTAATGCAGTGCTTCTCGTCCGGTCTGAGACCCACTTTATACCGTGTATCTATCAGGCAGTGCAGATCACTGATTTTTAAGGAAATCAGATCTTAAACATGGGAATTATAATGGAAAAACTGTTCACCAGAAGCGCTGAGGCTGCCAGGCTGAAATTAAAAGTTTGTGTGCATACACCCCAATTTCATTTTTAATGCAGAATATTTTCTGGGCTTTGACATAATAACCTTCCTTAAAGTCATTGGTAATCTATATTGACAAACATTATTTGTGCCCCCACCCAAAAATGAGAGAAAAAACTGTAAAAACAACTTTGTTAGCCAATGTTTGCCAACTGTTCAGGTCATCAGGGTGCGCATTTACTACAAGCAATGCAACATACAGTATTGCCATTAGAGTCAGCAGTGTGACATGCAAGGATGCAAGTAAAACCCACACCATTTACTATGGACACTTTTTTTACCCCAAAACTATGGGCACATTTTTGTATTTGGAGCTTGATTTGATTAAAGTTGAACCTCTGAAGTCACATGGAATGTTTCTGGTTCATTTTCTAGACGTTGAACATCTCATCAGATGTCAGAGAGCTCTGGGATTTCATCTAAAGTATCTTTTGTATATCTTTGGTGTTTGGGTTCTGAAGATGAATTGATAACTGATTCCTGATAGATCCCAGTGACAAATGAGTCTTTGCATTGACCCCGTGGGCCAGCCTGAACACCCGCTGGTGACCTACTCACAACTGCAGCTTCTCCACGATGGACGTCCAGTGTTCTCCAGCCTCGGGCGCCTAGACTGCAGCTCTGTACAAGACGTTTGGTCAAAGGAGAAATAGTCGGGCCCAACTGAGCCTGGTTTCTCTCAAGGCTTTTTCCTTCACTTTCGTCAATTGGTGAAGTTTGTTCCTCTCCACTGGCTTGCTTAGTTTGGGACTTGTGTAGCTGGGCATCAATGGATTTGGTCTTCAGTGTTTGGACTTTCAGCAGTGAAATTTAAACTACACTGAACTGAACTAAAGTGAACATCAACTATGAAAACTGGACTGACAGTTTCAGTTTACTAGAACTTTTATGTTAAGCTGCTTTGACACAATCTACATTGTAAAAGCGCTATAGAAAAAAAATATATGATGAATTAAATTGAATAAACAGAGGTCTCAGGTGACTGGAATGACATGAGGGTGAGAAATAAGACTTTATTTTCTACCATAATGACCGTGTGAACCTAATATTTTTGGTTTCATTTACAGCATTAATATGTTTGTGTCTGAGAACAGATACCACTTCCTTCCTGGAGTCAGTCGGTTAACCTGAATTCTGCCAGTCAAAAGTATGGTTGTTCTTTGACTACTTCCTGACTGCTTTATTAACTAGTACAAAACTCCTCAGTTGTAATTTGGATTAATATTGTACTTACCTACAGGCAGTTGAGTCAATGGTTTGGACCAAAAATCATATGGAGGGTCTTCCAGAAGTGTTTACATCAGTTGGTGAGATTTGACATAGAGGATCATATTTAGAAATATCAGCTTTCTTTTTGCAGTATTTCTCTTCTTACTCCCCAGAGTAATTCAGAGTGCTCAGACAAAGAAATTTGCCTTCCTGGGACATCAGTCTTTCTGCAATTACCTCAAGTGACCAACAAAAACTGGCTTCCTCTGGCAATCAGTTTGTTTTACACAATGGTTATCAATTTATTTAACACAAATACACGGCAGGGTAATAGTTAAAACCAATATTTACGATCATAATTCCCAAGCTAAGTTTGGGCCTGCAGTCTTGTTTACTCTTGTTCTGAATTGTTACGTTTAGATTTGCAAACAAGTCATTATCTAATTATATATGCGCTAATTTGCATACAGTTCAACAACAGAATTAAACATCTGAAATATCAAGTACATTATCATTATAACTATATTTTGTTGACTTGTTACAGGCATAAAATTATACATTCATAAAATACTTCAGAATATATAAATATGTTTATAGATTTATGTGTAAGTACAGTAAGCGGACATAAATTTCAGAGAAACTAAAAAAAAAACAAACAAAAAAAAAACATTGGTGGTGTGTGCATGCTTTTTTAAATATATATATAATTTCCACAATTGAGCACTTTGGGCCACCCAATGACCATTGAAACATCAAGAACTGTCCTTTTTACTATAGCTTGAACATAAACTGTATATGCTTAAAGTACTTCACCAGTTCACCTTCACAAATGTACACTGTAATTATTCAATTCAATTCACCTTTTTTTGTATAGCGCTTTTACAATGTAGATTGTGTCAAAGCAGCTTCACATAGAAGATCATAGTAAATTGAAACATTGTAGTTCAGTTTTCAAAGTTTAAGTTCAGTTCAGTTTAGCTCAGTTCACTGTGGTTTAATAATCACTACTGAGAGTCCAAACACTGAAGAGCAATCCATCGATGTGCAGCTCTACAGATCCCGAACCATGCAAGCTGGCAACAGTGGCGAGGAAAATACTTTACCTAATTATGCTTTGGGGCTATCTAATGCTTTATATATATATATATATATATATATATATATATATATATATATATATATATATATATATATATATATATATATATATATATATATATATATATTGTTTCTTGGCCATAGTGGGGTTCCTTGAACTAAGTGCATCAGCATACATAGGAAATTTGCATGCTTGCAAATCCTTTTTTTTTTACCAACTACAGCTTGTACAGTGACTGATGTCAGTGTTTTTTAACGTCAGTTTTTTGCTAACCATTCTCCAGGCTAAAAGGACCAGGACTGTGGATAAACTGTACTGGACATGGATGCTTCTGCTATGCCCCCTGCAGTGCATTATGGGTATGTTTGCCAAAAGAGGGTGTAGAATAGTTTAGCAGTCATGTCTTCCTGCCAATCGCGTGAATTCTCCTGTGGCATTTGTGTGTGTCTGTGTGGTAACTCGCAGAATTTTTAAAGGTCATTTGATGAGAATTTGGGCTGAAGAACCAGATAAGAAGTAAAACAGTGTGTCTGTATTTATGACAGGGGTTTTCAAGGGGTTCTCTACTAAACATCAGTAGAGGATTGGAGTGTGTTTACAAGGAAACAAATTTTCAGTCTTTCTACAGTACTTCAACATTTCACATTTAAGTTAATTCATGCTTTATTTTTTATTTACTAGTCATTTTTGACCTAACAACCTAATTGTTTTACTTTATTTTAAACCTTATTTCATAGTCAGATGTGGCAAACCTTTCTTTAGTTAACAGAGATGAGATTCTCAAAGTTAATGGGGTCAAACAACAAAAAATAAGGTCAAGAATCTTGGTGTGATTCTGGAGTCAGATCTAAACTTAAGTAGTCATGTCAAAGCAGTAACTAAATACTTTAACACTTTTTTATTTATTTAATACAATCGTGTATGAAATGTTCTATATAAAAACTTGACTTGCCATATTTTACTGTACTTGTTTTTATTGACTTGTAGTTTATTTGTGGATTTGTTCAGAATTCTTTTAGAATTATTTCGGATATCCATTTTTAGAGCCCTAAATCTTTCCTAGAACCATAAAATTAAATATTATTATTAACAGTTTTGAGTAATATATAATAATCCTGGAAAACAAAGCTGCACATTTATTAATACATTTTATTTTGCAATAATAGAAAGGATAATGCTGCAAACATTTAAGAATCAAAAATAAGTATTAGTTGGCAGGAGCTGACTTAAAAAAAAAATTATAAAATATTCACTCTACATAATATGACATCAAGCCTCTGTCTTCTGAGTTCTTAATAATTTGTCATAATTAAATTTTCAGCAAATACAGTTCAACGATTAGTTATAAAACGGGCTGTTTTACCTTTAAGTGAACACATTATTCAATGACATATGGTTAAAACCTTTTGTGCTACTTAAAAATATCTTTTAAATATTGTAATGTTGCAGTATTTACTTTATGTAAGCACAGCTTAAGTTTCCAACATAATTGTTCTGATTTAACATTTTTTATGTACCTATGATAACTATATCCTGCACCGGGAGAATGTAGTTTATTATATATTGCAGTTGATATAACATTGCATGCAGTTGTATTGCAGTTAGCTATATTTTTCGATAATCTACAGAATAAACCATCATTTTACAATAACTTGCCTAATTACCCTAACCTAGTTAACCTAATTAACCTAGTTAAGTCTTTGAATGTCACTTTAAGCTGTATAGAAGTGTCTTGAAAAATATCTGGTAAAATATTATTTACTGTCATCATGGCAAAGATAAAATAAATCAGTTATTAAAACTATTATGATTAGAAATGGAAGGGCATCTGCTGTGTAAAACATATGCTGGATAGGTTGGTGGTTCATTCTGTTGTGGCGACCCCAGATGAGTAAATAAGAATATATATATATATATATATATATATATATATATATATATATATATATATATATATATATATATATATATATATATATATATATATATATATTTTTATATATATATATATATATATATATATTTTATATATATATATATATATATATATATATATATATATATATATATATTTATATATATATATTTATATATTTATATATATATATATATATATATATATATATATATATATATATATATATATATATATATATATATATATATATATATATATTCCTCAGCAGGTTTTTCGACTGAAAGTAGACCAACAAGTATTTGAAGGAGGATTCATGCTGTTAAACTTGCTCTCTCATTCCTTGAATCATGTGTTTAGTTCAGATGACTTGCTTCCCTAGACAATAATGATGAAAGACTTGAGCCTTTTTCCATGCTGTGGGAAGGAGATTGTATTAAAGCACTGAAGACTGGGGCTCTTTTAACTGCCCAACACTATCAGGCTAACTTCTGCAGTCATCATTGTTGCATTGTGCTTCTGATTTTGAACAACTTTTCAGAGAAACGTCCATGACATGGGTTTCTCTGCAAGTAACTAAACATTTTAGTATGCATTTCATGCTAGAAAAACAAGGAATGCTGTTGGACGTGTGAAATAAAGAATACAATTTTTTTTTGAAAAGTGTTTCTTGAAAGGGTGTATTTATGTGAATCAAAAATAGTACACATAGTAATATCGTGACATATTTTTCCAATTCAGAAAATTCAATTTAGAAAAATACACACATTACGCACAGTAATATTATTTACTTTGTTATGTAATTAATGGAAAATAATTTAGACATTGTTAGTAGCCATAGAACCTTTTGGTTCCAGAGTTGGGTTGCCAAAGTTGGGTAAAATAAAAAGCAACTAACTAACAATAAATGAATAATAGCATACAACAAAATGATTGTAGCACAATCACATCACAGCAAGAAGGTCGCTGGTTTAAGACCCAGCTAGGCATTTCTGGTTGGCATTTCTGGTTGGAATTTGCATACTCTCCTCGTGTTTGCTTGGGTTTATAAGACCAGACCGGGTGCCACTCCTGTCAGCTAAGAACAGGAAACTGAGGCTACAATTGGAAAAACGTTGCCTGGTCTGATGAGTCTCAATTTCTGCTTCGACATTTGGATGTTAGGGTCAGAATTTGGCGTCAACAACATGAAAGCATGGATCCATCCTGTCTTGAATCAACGGTTAAGGCTGGTAGTGGTGATGTAATGGTGTGGGGGATATTTTCTTGGCACACTTTGGGCCCATTAGTACCAATTGAGCATCATGTCAATGCCACAGTATACTTGAGTATTGTTGCTGACCATGTCCATCTCTTTATGACCACAGTGTACCCATCTTCTGATGGCTACATCCAGCAGGATAACGTGTTATGTAATAAAGCTCGAATCATCTCAGACTGGTTTCTTGAGCACAACGTTCAGTGTACTCAAATGGCCTCCACAGTCACCAGATCTCAATCCAATAGAGCACATTTGGGATGTGGTGGAACGGGAGATTCGCATCATGATGAGCCGACAATTCTGCAGCAACTGCGTGATGCTATCATGTCAATATGGACCAAAATCTTAGAGGAATATTTCCAGTAGCTTGTTAAATCTATGCCACGAAGTGGCATCAAAATGGGGTCCAACCCGGTACTAGAAAGGTGTACCTAATAAAGTGGCTGGTAAGTGTATGCTGGAATAATCGGCGGCTCATTCCGCTGTGATGACCTCTGAAATAGAGACTAAGCTGAAGGAAAATAAATGAATAAATGAAGATGATTGTGTAACGGAAAATAGACCCAGCCGAGGCTTGAACCAGCGACCTTCTTGCTGTGAGGCAACAGCAATACCTACTGTGCCACTGTCTCGCCTCTTTTTTTCTATATATTTTTCTTATACAAAAACAAACCACTAAAACTACCATCGATAGTCAGTTTGATCATTGCTTGAGTTATATTTTCGAAATCAAATGTTGACACAGTAGAGATCTTAGTTCTATGATGCATTTTGGAAGAGTTTTCACATGGAAAAACATTTTAAATCATGAGTCACGAGCTTCAGTGTCACAAACGTCTATACATTTTTGTTGTAGACTGGCATTGCCACCGTGACTCTTGGCCAGAAATAATGTGTGCTTTTGCTTCCTGCTCTGCTGACTCAGGGATCATAATGATGACTCCTTAGGCAGGGATGATCAAGCAAGCAAGATTTAATGCTGTCACTCAAAATCTTCACAGCTCTTTACGTCAGCGGTAACTGGATCACGCTGTAAACTGGATCACGCTCTAAACAAAACTGGAAAATAGCCAAACCTCAATGTAGAGCCTGACATCCAGAACCGAGACCTCTTATTAGGTGATTTCACATAATGATCATTTGTTACAGTCATGTCAATCTGTTGCCCTGACTTTGCGCAGTAGAAAGCTCTATTACACTAAAACAGACAGCACAATTTGAAATTTCCTGGAATACACATTTTGGATCATACCCCAGCAAACATTTTGTGTTTTAGAAAGATGTCTAATAGATGTCTAATAGACGTTTAAACATAGTCGTCTTGGCTAAAACAAGGCTAAATTTGGGCTGTCAGTGAAAATTAAATATGAACGTCTAATAATGGGCCAAAACTAGACTAGTCATCAAATAAACAAAAATGAACTATAAGGTTTGTCCAATCTGTTTATTTGACCACTAGTCTAGTTTTGGGCTATTCGTAGAGGTCTATCAGATTTTCACTGACAGCCCAAGTTTAGCCTAATTGTTTTAGCCAAGCTGTCTACGTTTAGATCAAATCACATAAAATTGTTTGCTGGGTTCTCAAATCTTATTTTTTATCACTGAGAAACTCAAAACATTTGCAAGGCTATGAACTCTGAAAAGTTTGAAAAGAGAACTACTGTATTGTTTTATTAATTTTCCTCACAGCATCTACAGTACATAGATTTGTCATGGTGTTGCAGTCATGTACTTACATTCATTTTCCTATTTCAGAGATTGCCACAGCATAAAGAACCATCAAGTATTCTAGCAAATGTTTTACACAGCAGGTGTCCTTCCAGCTGCAACCCAGTATTGGAAAACACCCACACACACTCATTCACATACACACACTCCGTACAATTTAGTTTGTTCAGTTCCACACAGAAATGCAAAGTGGGTCAGCCGGGACTCGAACCAGTGACCTTCTTGGTGTGAGGTGACAGTGCTAACCACTGAATCACCATGCCGCCCTTTATACTTCTGTAAATAAAATGACATAAGATTGCATAACTTCTACATAAATTTGTGTTAATGTAGCTTACACAGAGAACGGCCAAAGGTTTAAAAATCTATGTGTGCTTATGTGAGGTCTTGTTTTTATGTCCTTGTGGGGACATGGACGCACACTCTCATGGGGACTATAGTGTCACCGTGGGGACCTAATTTTGAGTAAACATGCTCATAAACTGCATATAATTAAGCATTCTGAAAATGTAAAAGTGCAGAATGTTTAAGGTTGGGTTTAGGGGTAGGGAGTAGAATATATAGTCTGTACAATATAATCATTATGTTTATGGGACGTACCAACAAGCAGTGGTGTAGTCCTATAAAAAAGGTGGTATACTGTTACACCCGACCTAAGTTTTAAATGAAAGTAGGCATATAAAAAATAAAAAATAAATAAATCAGCAAAAGCTTGACGTTTGGTTGAGCGCTCTGTGTGCTGCTCCTCAAGAATGGATTGTTAGGCTAAAGGCACAGCCCTGATTCTGCAGCCTCAGAGAGTGGGAGAAGCAGCTCATTAGCATTTAAAGAGACATGAAGCAAAACGGCTAACTATGGACCTAGGTGTTTTTGATTGGGTAAAAATGGTGTTAATTTACACTGCCGTTGAGAAATTTAACCAAAGTAAATTATAGATGTTTCATTAAGACCCTAAAGAGTCATATAGACTTGTGTAAAATTAGCAACCGATGACAAATTTAAGCTTTTATTACTGACCTAAAAAGCATTAAAATTAGTGGTTGTCTGGATATTAATAATAGAATGAATAATTAATTAATTTAATAATTAATAATAATAATAATAACTCAGTTTCACACTCATTGTGCTAATAATCACACAAAAGCTATTCTAACGCATTGTTAGAATTTGGTAAAACAGACTATGCCAAACATTGGGTTAAATGTGGTCCTATTATTCATTCATTCGTTTATTTTCCTTTGGCTTAGTCTCAAACTCAATTCCTGGAGGGCCGCAGCTCTGCAGTTTTGCTCCAACCCTAATCAAACACAGCTAATCCAACTAATCAAGGTGTTCAAGACAATTAAGCAGGTGTAAGTTGGAGGTGGTTGGAGCTAAACTATGCAGCGCTGCGGCCCTCCAGAAATTGAGACGAGTGGCTTAGTCCCTTATTTATCCGGGATCACCATAGCAGAATGAACCGCCAACTATTCGAGCATGAATTACACAGAGGATGCTTTTCCAGACGCAACCCAGTACTGGGAAACACCCATACACTCTCACATTTACACACACACACTACGGACAATTCATTCCATCCAATTCACTTATAGTGCATATCTTTGGACGGTTGGGGCTCCCGGATGAAACCCACGCGAACACAAGAACATGCAAACTCCATACAAAAATGCCAACTGGCCCAGCTGCTATGTGAGCTCAGCAGTATGTCTGAATTGAAAGAAAAACAGTAATTACCCGGATGACCTACTACTTCAGCTGAAATTCTGAATTCTGAACATCCAATGGACACTTTACTATCCCATGAGACAACCTTAGAGAATTTATTAACAGCAGTGAAGTGACAGCTGATGCAAGTAGGTCATGTGATAATGACAATATGGCAGACAGTAGTATCAGAATTCCATTCATACTACTCATGTTCATACTATACAGAAAATACTTTATTATCTTGTAGTTCAAACATAGCACTCGGACGGTACAATGACTTTGCTTACATGTGTGCCAATAATGCAATTTTTTTCAATAATCTGAGCATCTGAGTTGGCCGCAGAGCTTATTTTCCGCAATAATCCAGAAGCCAACAGAGAACATTTCTCTTTTGTCTAGGGATTCAGGGTGATGCTAACTTCTGTGTTGGCCTACAAAAATACGCCATCGCTGCAGCGCTGCACAAAGGCTCCTGGGACATACTTTACTCTGGCAGCAGCAGCTCCCCCCTGGCATACGGAGACATGTAGCCTTGTTTCAAAGAGAGCTGCAGCCACCCCGGGTCACCCCGCTTACCCCAGAGGAAAACCCAATCCACAGCCAACTTTCCTGTTTGCGCAGATAAAACAATTCTCCACTGCTTTCATTTTACCTTCCACTCTGAGGTAAACGCCGACTTTAAATTATGTATCTGTGCCTCATGCCTTCCTCACGTGTTAAAACTGTTGTAGATGCTGAAGTGTCCTCATTAAACAACCGCAAATGTCATACAGCAAGAGCTCACAATGTTTTAATAGTGTGAAAACATATTTGTGCAGGCCAAATTTTGATAAAGCCAATAAGCTTGGGTGTACAAACTATAATAGTCAACATTTAAAGTATCAAAACCTTTCGTCAAAGTTGTCTTAAAACTATTTAACAACACCCATTCTTGTCTTAGGACAATTTTGAAAAACTTTGATCCACTTTAAATGTTGTCTACTGTATACTCTTTGTTATGTAAGCTTGTATCCTTTTTGTTTTAGAGCCAAACCACACAGATATGAGTGTGAGGTTATGTTTAAGCAACAAAGAATGTCTTAAAACCATTTTTTTGTGAGCAAGGATGTACAGAAACTTTGGGTTGGGACTATGGTTATACAAAAATCCTGGAAATAACTGGGTTGATTAAACAAACTTGAATATCAAACTAACCTAAAAATGTGTATACAAACACGCAATGAACTGTTTTGCGATATTAATTGCAGATAGACAGCAGAAACATTATTATGCAGGGTAATTTCATTCATTCATTCATTCATTTTCTTTTCGGCTTAGTCCCTTTATTAATCCGGGGTCGCCACAGCGGAATGAACCGCCAACTTATCCAGCACATGTTTATACGCAGCAGATGCCCTTCCAGCCGCAACCCATCTCTGGGAAACCTCCATACACACTCACTCACAGACTACAGACAATTTAGCCTACCCAATTCACCTGTACGGCATGTCTTTGGACTGTGGGGGAAACCGAAGAACCCGGAGGAAACCCATGCGAACACAGGGAGAACATGCAAACTCCACACAGAAACGCCAACTGACCCAGCCGAGGCTCGAACCAGCAACCTTCTTGCTGTGAGGCGACAGCACTACCTGCTGCGTTGCCGCAGGGTAATATTATGAAAGAAAATCCTTAGTTTTATGTACTATATACTTGCATTTATATAGTGGTAGATTCATAAAAGTCTGTAAAAACACGTTTGAGTGAGAACAGAGAGTTTGAATGGAATGTACACTACCTGACAAAAGTCGCCTATCCAAGTTTTAGGAGCAACAAATAATAACTTGACTTCTAGTTGATCAATTGGTATCAGAGGTAGCTTATATGAAAGGCAAAGACCTCTAGATTACGCCTATTTCACCAAAATAAAATATGATCATGGCTTGATTTTTACTTATTAGGACAGTAAAGTCTGACTATGCTTAGATGAAAGTCTTGTCACTTAACAGAAATAATGTACAGTATAGAATATAAAGTGGAAAGAGAATTAATATGACTCCCATGAGCTTAGAGGACAGCATCCATACATCTCTGCAATGACTCAAATAACTTATTAATAAAGTCATCTGGAATGGGAAAGAAAGCGTTCTTGCAGGACTCCCAGAGTTTATCAGGATTCTTTGGATTTATCTTCAATGCCTCCTGCTTTTTACCCCAGACATGCTCAATAATGTTCATGTCTGGTGACTGGGCTGGCCAATCCTGGAGCGCCTTGGCCTTGTTTGCTTTCAGGAACTTTGATGTGGAGGCTGAAGTATGAGGAGCGCTATCCTGCTGAAGAATTTGCCCTCTCCTGTGGTTTGTAATGTAATGGGCAGCACAAATGTCTTTATACATCAGGCTTTTGATGTTGCCATCCTCTCAGATCTCTTGCATGCCCCTATACTAAATGTAACACCAAACCATGATTTTTCCATCACCAAACTTGACTGATTTCTATAGGAATCTTGTGTTTATGCGGGCTCCCATAAGTCTTCTGCAGTATTTGTGATGATTGGGATGCAGTTCAACAGATGATTCATCTGTAAAAATCTACCTTCTGCCATTTTTCCAAATGATCAACTAGAAGTCAAGTTATTATTTGTTGCTCTAAAAACTGGGATTGACGACAAGACGTGTGTATGTCAGGTAGTGTACTTCAGTCTGTATGTTCCATTGAGAGAAGCACACTATCTGTTGACCATGAAAAAATTACCATAAAAACAGATTACAAGTCTTGCTATTGGTTAGACAGTAATGAAAGAGTTTCACCACAAATGGCATTCGCCAGGAAAAGGAGAGAGCTAATAATAGCAGAGTATAAGAACCACTAATAGATATTTTAATAAAGTATCAGTAACTAAGACTTTGCGTAAATAAATTGGCATTGACAAAAGTATTGTAAGTTTTAAAGGTGGAGTAACTGAAGACTCAAGAAACTGAAGGCAACTTCAAATAGGAAGATGTAGGGTTGCTGGGTTAAGAATATTTGGGCAGACACTCGATAGAGCAACCCTTGCTGCTGTTGTAGCAATAAAACAATAATTTTGAAAAGTAAAAAGTACATCCCAGTGTGTGAGGAACTACTTCCATCACAGATGAGATATTTTCTACTCGCTGCATCTGGAAGGTGCGAGCGCATCGCTCCGTATGCGCATGCTTATTGGCATATATTCTTATATTGAAAATAACGAACTTGCGTGCGGAAAAGATGTGATATGTGAATGGCCTGCTGCTATAGTCAATCCAGTGTGCGTGCGTACTAGCCTCGGTGTATAAGGTCGAAACTTTAAACTAGCGCACAGGTGACATAACTTTGTTTTAGTTGCAGCAGTTTCTTTCCATGCAACAGAAATGAGGCGTTGAGAAGCCTTTACGCTTAAGTATCCAACTGTTTTCGGCTGCTTGCACCACTTGCTTAATGTCAGGTGACTCACGCTCTGCGCAACCTTTAACTGCGGCTCGTGCTGTATTGAACAGACGCACATCACTTTATAACTACAGCGGCTGTTTTTCGACTGAACTAAATTTATTTTTGATGTCTTGGTCACACTATTTGGAGGGCCGGAACAAATTGTCGCCAATTGACTAGCCCTGACATAACGATATGATGCAAGAGTGTGCTCCATACAGGTAAGTGGGCTTGACAAACCCTTGTAGGACACACTCCTGTCCTAATGCATCAGACGTTTGGTTAGAACTACTCATATGCTTTACTTGTTTGTTTATAAAACTATTTTCATATATAGCACTTCATTTTTGCATCTCGTTTAAATACATTATGAACAGCAGCTATGCTAATTATTTTCTTTATTCTCTATTTCCACCTGGTGATACTCATCCCGAGGCTTCTAGAAATTATGCAGCACCACTGATGCGATCCAAGACCTGTGAAGAAATGATGCCAAGGAATCCATAATCCTGGACCAGGCCATATCCTGAGCTGATGCTGTGGTGGTCATGGAGGAAGGGAAAGCATGAGACTGATTCCTGAAAGACCACATTGACAAACGAATGCCCGCATTGATCCCCCCCCGGTGACCTACTCACACCTGCAGCTTCTCCACGATCAGGGCCGACGCATTCATAGAAATGACATAGGCCCCCCCCGGTTCTAACTTTTGTCCGCGACAAAACCACTACGGTGGCAGAATAGTGACACCATCGTCCCACCACCCCTAGTCCTCACTTTCATGCGACGTCACCACTCAACGACCCACACCAAACCCCACCCCCCAGGATCCTGACTTCCTTCCGCGACATCAACAACCTCCAACCCCCCGCCCCCTTATGTTTTTCCCTTTCGATTTGGTGATCGTCGTTTGCCTAGAGCACCAGTTCAACTTGCTCCAGCCCTGTCCACGATTCTCCAGCATCAGGTGCCTAGACTGCAGCTCAACACAGGACGTTTGGCCAGATGAAAAATGTTCGTGCCCAACAGAGCCTGGTTTCTCACAAGGTTTTTTTCCTAGACTTCATCAGTTGGTGATGTTTTTTTCCTCGCCACTGGCTTGCTTGATTTGGGACTTGTGAAGCTGCACATTGATGGATTTGCTCCATCAACTTTGCTCCATGAATTTCAGCAGTAAAATTTAAACCACACTAAACTAAACTAAACTGAACTTCAACAATGAAATCTGGACTTTACTAGAACTTCTATTTTAAGTGGCGTTGACACAATCTACATTGTAAAAGCACTATATAAATAAACATGAATTGAATTGAATATTTACCTTATAAAATATTGACATTTAACCAAATAAAATCCCCCAGCCAATTAAAAGAAATACTAATTTCTGCAGAAAAAAAACATAATACTATGAAAAAGTATTTCCTCTGGTAAACATCACTTAATATAATCAAATATTTGTGTGTGTGTGTAGTGCATGGCTGTCACATGAATGTATTAACTCTGATTCAGAGGAAATGGATTGATTGTGACAACTGTTTTCCTTTCAAAAAAACAAACCATAAAACCACCGTAACCATTTCACTAGTGCCAAATGTGACGTCAACAGGAAAGTCTTCAGAGCTGAGACTAATTAATTCTTGATGAAAGATTAGGAAGACAAACATTTTATCTTTGGAATAAGGTGCGCTGATGAATACACAAACCAAGCATAATAAAAAAGCAAATATTATCCATTTTGATTTCATGTTGACTGTTATCCCTACTAAACACAGAGGACAGACAGACAGTTGTATTACAGCACTGATGTAGAGACAGCAGTTCAGCAGGCAGTCTGTAATCATGTGAATGGTCTGAATACAGCAGAGGGTATGTGTGTGCGTGCATTTGTGTAACCCACCCAGGCTCAGGCTTCAAGGACTGGTCAGCTGATGAGAATTTAGGGTTTGAGGCACCAGGCAGGACAGTCAGCTGAGGGCTCAGTTCAGAGGATCAGTGACGTCTGTCTGCGGTGAAAAAGCTGCAGGACACACATACTGTACACTAGCAATCGTTACATTTCCTCTTTCTTATTCACTGTTGTATTATGTTTGAGAATAAATACACTCTCTGTGCATTAAAGATGGAATGTTTAGATATGTGGTTGCCTCAGGACACGGATTTTATACACTGAAAAAAGTGTTGCATGCAAAACTGTTGCAAACAATTTATTTGTGTTGAATTTAAACAAACAAATTAAATTGAGCAATGTTCAACTTAATTTGTTTGATTAAATTCAGCTTAAATAAATTGTTTACAACCACTTAACGTAAAAAATGTAGTAAATCCAAGGAATCATTTTTGAATAATTTTTTTCAGTGTACCAGACGTTGCCTAGTGTCCCAAAACTGTTGTTTAAAATGAAGCATTATTTGTACTTTTAGAATACTTTATTCATGCTATGTAATGAGAAAAAACAAATAAATGAATAAGGGTGGAAAAAGACTGATCTCAGGTCAATTGAATCACACCATGAGTAAATATGCTCTGATAAAGAAATAATAAAAGCATGACAAGTCCCATTCACAAATTAATGAATCTTCTGACATCATTCTTTCAATGCATATTTAAAAATTGAATTACCAGTTTGATAAATCCTTTACCTAACTTAATACATTTATTAATGCACACATTATTATTAAGTAAAAAAAAAACCAAGACATAAACACCATATGATATTTACACTGTAAAAAAGTTATATCAATAAATCATGATCACATGCATTTATCGGTTAATTAAACCCTTGTGTACAGTTCAAATTGACTACCCTTTTGTTAGGTTCGTGGCTGTTTTTCCACATTGACTTCCATTATAATGACATTTTTGCAAAGCCATGACAGTATCATGCATTCTTGATTGTTGGTGTTTTTCCGCTTGGAGGAGCTAAAACTTTTCATTTTTACTGTCAATCATCAGTTGGCAGCATTAACCCCTTAGATAGGCCTGTGCAAAAAGTTTCTGGCTCATATTGTCAGGGTTCTGCCACTCTGGTTTTGTAAATTCTTGTTTTGGTGGCAGAGTTCGGACACTAGCTCTGTCTTGTCTTGTCCTGTAGTGCTTGGCTCGAGTTTTCTTGGGTCGAGCACTTGTTTTGTCATTGTCTGGGTGCGCGTCGTCATAGGTGAGCGCGGACAGTGCGCTCCCGCTTGATGCGGGCGCGCGGGGTCTGCGTGTCCTTGGGACGCGGTACTCGTGTTTGTGTTTTGTTTCGTCAGCATCGCGCTGTTTCATTCTCAGCGTCTCCGTCTAGTTGGTTTCGGTTTTGGTTGGCGCTGAGATGAAACATGCGCGTTGCATTTGTGTGAGCGCATGGTAAGGTGTTTTCACTTTTCGTGTGCTCGGGTCTTGCGTCTGTCAAAGCACGTGGCTCTGTGTTTACATTGGTCGCCTGCTTTTGTTGTGTGCGTCAGTGTTTGTCTAGTCATTATAACACCCGGTTAATGAGTTCTCTCATTGGCTGCTTGTTCTAGTCTTGTTTTATGTGAGCACATGGCTTGTGTTGTCTCTTTGTGTCATGTGCTCTCCCGTCTATTGTCTAGTCCCACCCTCCTTGTTAACCCATTATTAGTTAATTATGTTCATCTGTTTGTTAATTTACTACTGCTTATATTCTCCTCATGTTTGCTGTCTTGTGCCAGTTCGTCATCGTATGTTGTCTCATCGTGTTACCTTGTCGTGTGTCTGTTCAACTCCTGATCCCTGCCCAGTCTAGTTTGGTTTGTTTGTTTTGTTAATGTTTTCCCCCTCTGGGTAGTTTGCTTTGCTGTTTTTGCCTTATTTTTGTTTTGCCATTTATTATTAATAAAACCCATATTCTTTTCTGCACCTGAGTCCTCGCTCCCTTTTCCTCTACACCGATCGTGACACATATGTAATGTTCTATGGAGTAAAACAGCACATTATAGTGTACGTGCATAAATACACTTACTATGTTCTGAGAGCTGAGCTGCTTTTTTATTTTCTCAAACATATCAAGGTAAGTGCACAAATGTCTCTCTCACACTCACGCACACCAACCCCTCCACACACACTACTTTTTATAACCATATGATTTTTATCCAAATTTATGCACTGCAACTAATGATCAACAATAAAAATGTGTAAATTTACCTTTTTCCAACAGGGAAAACCAGTAACATCAGGAATGCATGATTATATGCTGTCATGGCTTTGCAATTAAAAATGTCATTACAATGGAAGTCAATGGGGCAAAAACAGCCACTAACATATTGAAAGGGTTGTAAATTTGCCCAGAGTGTATTGTTGAATTTCCAAAGCATTTTCCCAAAAATGTGTCAAAATAAGTTGTCACCAAAAATCATTCCATTTGCTGAAACACAGAGAAAGTTGTGGCCAAATTAAGACTGAAAATCAGGCCAGAGTGGATGAAAACATCTCCAACAGTACATACGGGTTAGCTTTTTAAAAGTTTCAATTTGATTTTCAAAGTTGATGATTTGACTAACACTATAAAAATTTTACAGAAGTTTACAGAGTTAAACATTTGACTTTTACTATTTTTTAATCCATTCAGCAATCCGCTTGTTAAGTCGTGACGTATCGGTGACATACAATATGGAATATGTTTCGGGTCCAAGCCGCTACTCATTTAAATTGAGAAAATATTCGTTTATCGCCATTTTTTTTAGTCATATCACACTTTAAAGTGAATTTTATTTAAAATCATGGTATACACAACAGTCTCTGGACTTGCATCACAAATACCAAAATTAACATTTCTGGCCATTGGATATAAGGCATGGACATATACATTGCGATCGTGATTTTCGAAAAAAAACTACAGCGGTTTGTAAACGTTTATTATCACCATTTGATGAGTCTCCCCATATAGTTTGATAGAGCGCTTGGACCTAGAAGCCGCTTTGGGTGATGTCACACTTAACAAGCAGATAAAGCAGCACCTTTAGCTTAGCATAGCATAAATCATTGAATTGGATTAGAGCATTAACATCACAGTGATTTTAAGCAGTGCCTAAAAATTCTTCTTTCAATATAACAATTATGAGCACCTGCTTGCACAGTGAGAGAAATTTATGAGAGACGACTGAGAATACATTTAATTTGGTGCAGATGAACATGTGATTTTAGGTGCTGCGTAATATCGTTGCGTCTGCTGCAAGTTCCTTGATTATTACTCTGGAATGAGAGTATAGTTCCTAGTCATATTAGCCTAAACAATAGCAACTTTTGATTTTCTGTAGGTCTAAGTACACAACGTAACCACAGAAGAGTAAAGCTTTATGTAGGAAAACTATCAAAAATATTTCATCATGTTTAAGTGAAATAATGGCTAATGGTCTAAAGTGCTAATGGTCTAATCTGATTCAATGGTCCATGCTAACCTAAGCTAAAACTCCCACTGACAAAGATTTGCTAAATGGATTAAAAAAAACAAAAACTGAAATGTTTAGAGTGTTCCTTTAAGTCAGTTTAATGCAGTAACTGAAATTAAGTTAATTTGATTCAACTTAAAAATGTAGGGCAGCTAGAATTTTTTTCAGTGTAGCAATATTAGTATAAAGTAGTGTTTATTCGGGAGGTATTCAACACATTACTGTAGCAAATCAACATAGCAATACCAAATTGTACATTGTTGTTGTTTTTGTGCTGCATGATTTGAAATTTTGTTTGTAAAATAATTTGTAAAGACATGCGCTATAGGTGAATTGGGTAAGCTAAATTGTCTGTAGTGTATGAGTGTGAATGAGAGTGTATGGGTGATTCCCAGTGGTGGGTTGCAGCTGGAAGGGCATCTGCTGCATAAAACATATGCTGGATAAGTTGGCGGATCATTCTGCATGGTGGCGCAATGGGTAGCGCTGTTGCCTCACAGCAAAAAGGATGCTGGTTTGAGCCCCGGCTGGGTCAGTTGGCATTTCAGTGTGGAGTTTGCTTGTTCTCCCCGTGTTTGTGTGGGTTTCCTTTGGGTGCTTTGGTTTCCCCCAGAAAGACATGCGCTATAGGTAATTTGGGTGAGCTAAATTGTCCTTAGTGTATGTGTGTATGTCCTGGTCCTCCAGGTTGAGGGTTGAGTGTTGGGCCCACTAATGACCCTCCTCGTAAAAAGAATCCAACATGGTGTGGCTAAATATCAACTTCGATAAAAACGGCCCTGGAAGGAAGGAAGTAAAATACTTTGTAGGGTATGTACATACAGTGCAATAGTGTCAGTTTGTCCGCATCAAGTCCACTAATAACTTACTGGAAGAATTCTGAACAAGATGTTTCTCAGAGGAGTTTCTTGCACACTGTAGATGAGATAATTCAGTCCCTCTACTTCATTTATAACATCCTCAATATTTGGGAGTACATGAAAAATTCTGAAAACATAGCACTATATACATTTCTGGAGACTATCAATTATGTTGCCAGAAGTTTGTATGGCTGCATTCAAAACGAACGCTACAGGGTGGTATGACGCCATTCATTTTTACGCTTACCAGCTGACCACTTACCTCCACATGGACGGCTTTCACGCTGGTCCAGTTTGTCCAGTAGCTGTCACGGATTGGTCAGGCTCTCACGATCCCCACTCACGAAGATCACCATCACCTGACTTCTAATGAGCACACAGCTGCATCACATTCACGAGCACCAGATAAAAGCACAGCACTCCAGTCGCTCATTGTCCGGGCTCGTCTCGACGAAAGCGGACAACTGAGCGACCACTCAGCGTAGTCATCCTCAGCTAAACAAACGATTTACTTACCTGTTCTCTTTGTATTCCTCCTAGTCTTCCTGGTCCTCCCGAATCGTCCTGTCTTCCAGTCCTTCCAAGTCTGTGTCATCCTCTGTCAGCTGTATCTGGTGTGTGCTGTCCATCCTCGTGTATTCCTGTTACCCAGCCACGGAGGAAAAGACCCCAACATCATTCCTGATCCTCCTGGCTATCCTTCATGTGCTCCTTGTTGTCATTCAATAAACACCCTAACGTTTCCTTACCTCTGTCTCCTGTCCGCTTCATAACAGAAGCCCGGACCCATAACGACGACAACATGAGCACCCCCGATCACTTTCAAGAGCTGGTGGACCAGTTGAAGCGGATTCTACAGCCACCAGCTCCACTTTCCAACGCACCACCAGCACCGAGCACTTCCGCCTCCACAGTTTCTTCTTCGGCCCTTCCTTCCAGTCCCATGGCCCGACCAGCGCCCTACTCAGGCGGAGCGGGGGAGTGCAATGGTTTTCTGTTACAATGTTCCCTCATATTCGAAATGCAACCTTCTCTATATCCCACAGATAAGTCAAAGATCGCCTACATCGTATCACTACTCTCTGGGCCTGCACTTAAATGGGCTGAGACGATCTGGAACCAAGCCGGGCCGGTCATGAATTCCATCACTACCTTCACAGAGTATTTCAAAGAGGTGTTTGGACGTTCTGATGGGGAAGTAGCCGCTGGAGAGCAGCTGTATCATCTAAAGCAAGGTACTCTATCTACACAGGAATATGCTCTCCGGTTTCGCACTCTAGCAGCTGCAAGTGGATGGAATGAGAGATCGTTGTTGACCACGTACCGGCTCGGCTTGGAACCCACTCTCCGAATCCAGCTGGCCACATTAGATGATACTATGGGTCTGGAGAGATTCATCCAACATTCTCTCCGATGTTCCGATCGTCTCCGTTCCTATCAACAGGACACCATCACCCCCTCGTCTGCACTCCTCCAATCGCCTGAGTCAACAGCCTCTCCAGAACCAGAACCCATGATAATAGAGTCTGGAAGACTGACATCAGCGGAACGACAGAGGAGGCTGACCCGGGGTCTGTGTCTATACTGCGGTGTCAGTGGACACACCCGTATGGAGTGTCCCCTTCGTCCCATTCGGACTTCAGTGAGTGTATTCAGTACGAATATTGAACAATGTAAACCACTTACTACCACCGTACAAATAACTACTGCCTCTATTTCTCTCCTTGTCACAGCCCTCATCGACTCCGGGTCAGCAGGGAACTTCATCTCCCAATCCCTCTGTCGTCAACTCCACCTACGTACTGAGGCGTCCTCGCATATATACCAGATACAACCGATAACCCAGTGCACTCGATCTTCGACCCGTATCCATCGACAATGCGAAGACATCCTTCTTCAAGTGGGGTTGTTACATCAAGAGAGGATTCAATTTCTGGTTCTGGAGGGTGCAAATATGGACATCATTCTAGGGCGCCCGTGGCTGGTGAAGCACGATCCCATCATCTCTTGGGGCACAGGAGAGATAAAGAAATGGGGATCTGGATGTACACCTACCTGTTTTCCAAATCTCCCTCTTCAAGGTCGGAACCCCATTTCTTTGTTTACAACATCGGTCGAGAGTCCTCCTGAGAAGCAGTCTATCCACATTCCTAAGGAGTACAGCTCCTTTCATGATGTCTTCTGCCCCAAGAGAGCTTCCCAGCTACCGCCGCATCGGCCATGGGACTGCGCGATCGACCTAGTTCCAGATGCCCAGTTGCCAAGAGGTAGGATCTACCCGCTCTCGCTTCCAGAGAATCAGGCAATGGAAGATTACATAAGGGAGGCTCTGAGTCAGGGGTACATACGTCACTCAAAATCACCAGCCGCCTCAAGCTTCTTCTTTGTGGCCAAGAAGGACGGAGGGCTGCGTCCATGCATCGACTACAGGGTCCTAAATAACGGTACAGTAAAATACCGATATCCCCTTCCTCTGGTACCAGCCGCTTTGGAACAGCTCCGAGAAGCTAAAGTCTTCACTAAATTGGACCTCCGCAGCGCGTATAATCTGATAAGAATACGTGAGGGGGACCAATGGAAGACAGCATTCGTGACCCCTACTGGCCACTATGAATATGAGGTCATGCCTTACGGTCTGGTCAACGCCCCCTCCGTATTCCAAAACTTCATTCATGAAGTCCTCCGGGAGTTTCTTCACCACTTTGTAATAGTGTACATAGATGACATCCTCATTTACTCCCGGAGTGAGGCCGAACATCGCCAACACGTTGCGGAGGTCCTACACACATTGAGAGAACATCACCTCTACCTCAAAGCGGAGAAATGCTCATTCCACCAGAAGTCGATTCATTTCTTGGGATACATCATTGACCAAACCGGTATACGTATGGATGGGAAGAAAATTGAGGCTGTTCTATCCTGGTCAGAACCCACTTCCATTAAGGAGCTCCAGAGGTTTCTTGGGTTTGCTAACTTTTATAGACGGTTTATCAAGGACTACAGCAGGATTACATCACCTCTCACTAATCTCCTCAAGGGTAAACCCAAAGGACTGGAGTGGACCAAAGAAGCAGCCGCAGCCTTCCGCCTTCTTAAGAAGGAGTTCACAAGGGCCCCACTCCTGACTCATCCTGACCCAAATCTTCCTTTCGTGGTGGAAGTGGACGCATCCACCACCGGCGTCGGGGCAGTATTATCCCAACATCATGATACACCGCCCCGACTGCATCCCTGTGCCTATTTCTCTCGGAAGTTGAGCCCGGCGGAGCAGAATTACAGCATAGGAGACAGGGAGCTTCTAGCAATCAAGCTAGCCTTGGAGGAGTGGCGTCACTGGTTGGAGGGAGCCAAACATCCGTTCCAGGTGATCACAGATCACAAAAACCTCCAATATATCAAAGAGGCCAAGAGACTATGTCCACGTCAAGCCAGATGGTCACTTTTCTTCTCACGTTTTGATTTCTCCATTTCCTATCGTCCAGGACCCAAGAATCTAAGAGCAGACGCTCTCTCTCGTTTACACGAGCATCACGATCATGAAGAACTCCCAACGAAGATTCTTCCCGAACACATCTCCATTTGTCCGATCACCTGGAACGCTCCTCCAGTCGTTGCCACTCCGGAAGCCCCTGCTCCGCCGGGATGCCCTCCTCATCGGCAGTTCATACCACCTGAACACCGGGTAGATCTGATCCACTCCTTACATACCTCGCTAGGCACTGGACATCCAGGGATCAACAATACTCTCTCGCTAGTATCCCAACGATTCTGGTGGCCAAACATGGCAAGGGATGTGAGGCAATATGTTCAGGGCTGTAAGGACTGTGCCCAATCCAAGAGCCCACGTCATCTACCCGCTGGAAAGCTCCATCCCTTGCCGATTCCGAACCGTCCCTGGTCACACCTAGGAGTGGACTTTATCACTGACCTCCCCTCGTCAGAAGGTAATACCTGTATTCTAGTCATCGTAGATAGATTCTCAAAGTTTGTCAAACTAATCCCTCTGAAAGGTCTTCCCACAGCCTTTGAAACAGCCGACAATATCTTTAATCAAGTCTTCAGGTCATTTGGTATTCCAGAAGATATTGTGTCGGACAGAGGTCCACAGTTCATCTCACGTCTATGGAAAGCCTTCTTCAAGCTCCTAGGTGTGGCCGTCAGCCTCTCTTCTGGATATCATCCCCAAACCAACGGGCAGACAGAGAGGAAGATTCAGGAGGTGGGACGGTTCCTGAGGACCTTCTGCAGTGGTCACCAGAGCTCCTGGAGCCAGTATTTGGGCTGGGCAGAATATGCCCAAAATTCACTGCGGCAACCCTCCACCGGACTCACGCCATTCCAGTGCGTCCTGGGCTTCCAACCACCGCTCTTTCCCTGGGATGGCGAACCATCTGATGTCCCCGCAGTGGATCACTGGTTCCGGGAGAGCGAGAGAGTCTGGGACGAGGCTCATCAACATCTGCAGAGGGCAGTCCGTCGAAGCAAGGTAACCGCCGATAGAAGAAGGTCTGAAGAACCCAGATACACACCCGGACAAAAGGTGTGGCTATCCACCCGGGACATACGCATGCGACTGCCCTCTCGCAAGTTAAGTCCCCGATTTGTTGGTCCCTTCACCATCGTGGAACAGGTTAACCCCGTCACCTACAAACTACAATTACCCTCTCACTACCGTATTCACCCTACATTCCACGTATCACTCCTGAAACCCTATCACGATCCTGTTCTTCCCTCCACAGAGCCTGACCACGAAGAGGAACCCCCTCCTCCACTGCTCCTAGAAGAAGGAGCCGTCTACGCAGTGAAGGAGATCTTGCGTTCCCGACGTCGTGGTGGCCAGTTGGAGTACCTGGTGGACTGGGAAGGGTACGGCCCCGAAGAAAGGACATGGGTTCCCAGAGCTGATATTCTCGATCCTAGTCTCATGGTGGAGTTTCATGAGAGCCACCCTGAGTTCCCAGCGCCTAGAGGCAGAGGGAGACCACCACGGCGTCGGAGGTGTCGGCCCTCAGGAGCGGGCCCTGGGGAGGGGGGTACTGTCACGGATTGGTCAGGCTCTCACGATCCCCACTCACGAAGATCACCATCACCTGACTTCTAATGAGCACACAGCTGCATCACATTCACGAGCACCAGATAAAAGCACAGCACTCCAGTCGCTCATTGTCCGGGCTCGTCTCGACGAAAGCGGACAACTGAGCGACCACTCAGCGTAGTCATCCTCAGCTAAACAAACGATTTACTTACCTGTTCTCTTTGTATTCCTCCTAGTCTTCCTGGTCCTCCCGAATCGTCCTGTCTTCCAGTCCTTCCAAGTCTGTGTCATCCTCTGTCAGCTGTATCTGGTGTGTGCTGTCCATCCTCGTGTATTCCTGTTACCCAGCCACGGAGGAAAAGACCCCAACATCATTCCTGATCCTCCTGGCTATCCTTCATGTGCTCCTTGTTGTCATTCAATAAACACCCTAACGTTTCCTTACCTCTGTCTCCTGTCCGCTTCATAACAGTAGCATGCATTGTGTATCGGACACACGTGAGACTCAGAGAGGAGTTGACCACGACGGCGGGGTTCGAGTGCGGTGAGGAACAGTTCCAGAAAGCAGGTAAGACAAAAACAGAAGCCAAAAAAGTAAATAACAGGGTGAGAATGTGGTAAAATCTGAAAACATGGTAAAAATCAGGCGAGGCCTTTTCTTTTTCTGGATTGCTTTTGAAAATTGTCAGTTGGGTTTGGGGAAGTGGGTGGCTGCTGGTCAATCGGTGCTTTTTAAAACCCTATTGTTTGGGTTTAGGGAAGGAGGAGGGTGCGTCTGTCGATCGGTCAGTCAGTCAGTCATTCAGTCATTCAGTCAGTCTGTAGACAGTGGCCTCTGGTGAATTTATACAAGAAAAGCCGGCGGGAATGGCACTCGAGAGAAATTTGAGATCTCAAAAAGCGCACACAGCACCCTCTGGTGCATTCGCAAAAACAATCTCCTAGGTTGTATTTGGCGGTCTCCAGAAATGTATAGCAGTATGATTTCAGAATGAGTCTGGGTTGCAGTAAACATTGTTTGCGCTACATAAAATACTACATTTTTGGTCAAAAGAAGCAACAGAAAGACATCATTCTTAACTGTAGTGCTTTTGTAAAATAAAGTGCTGTCACTGATATAATTTTAGCATATTCCTTAGTCTATCCCTGCTGAAAAATCCAGCTTAAACCAGCCTAGGCTGGTTTTAGCTGGTCGACCAGCCTGGCTTTAGAGGGGTTTTGGCTTTTCCAGGCTGGTTTCCGCCAATTTACAGCCTGGTCTTAGCTGGTCAGGCTGGAAAATGACCAGCTAAATCCAGCTAAAACCAGCTTGACCAGCCTGGTTTAAGCTGGACATAGCTGGTTTTGGCTGGGCTCCCAGCCTGGCTAGGTGGTCAAGCTGGTTTTAGCTGGTCATTTTCCAGCCTGACCAGCTAAGACCAGGCTGGAAATTGGTGGAAACCAGCATTGAAATGGCCAAAACCCCTCTAAAACCAGGCTGGTCGACCAGCTAAAACCAGCCAACCAGCCTAGGCTGGTTTAAGCTGGATTTTTCAGTAAGGATCTAACTACTGCCTGCATCATTCACAAACTAGCACCTTTTCACAAATTGTTAATGTTCAAAAGCACCAAATGTTAATTTACTTAATACTAGATGGATGTAAAAATAAGTCATGATATGAATGTAACTTGACAATACTTTAACATTTTGTTCTACAACCTAAATTATAAAAAACACCAATTTTATTCTGTTGGATATTTGTGAAACACACAGTATGTTTGTAATAAGTACTAGATAAGATAACTACTACTATATAATACTAGATACGTTTGCGGTGTGAGTCTGTGCAGTTTATGTTGTAGAACAAAAGATTAAAGTATTGCTGACTTATGCTTACCATGGGTTAGCATGTCACGCATTTTTGTTATTTTATCTCCCGTTTGTCGGCCCACAATAACCCTCTTTGTTTGACACCATGTGCGTGGCGAGGTGAAGAGTTTTGCGATACGCAGTGTATGTCAACTCTGACCTTTTGTCCATTTTTCATTTCCATAATTGACCAGGCATGGCGGAAATGTCCATCAGCTAATCCTCTTACTGTGGCTCTAATGCCAGCTCTGTCAGACCAGCACCATGTTAATGGATCAAGCTGCTACAGACCAGCAAAAGGTGGAGAACGGCCAAGTCCTGACGCTCCCCGCTGGTGCACAGCATGAAGCATGTGCTGTAGTCCCATTAAATTAATATTCACTTAAATATTAATTGCTCTTCTATTATTGATCATCCTGATGGTTGGATATTATGGTTTTATTTCTGATTATTAGAGTTAATCTTGCTGAGTTTCAAATGTAAAATGACCGAGGTGCACATGGAAGCAATTCATTATTAGCATTAGCCATTTAGCATAGTACGAGCATAATTGCAAAATCTCCACGCATTTATTTTGGGCATTCAAGATCAACTTTACATCTAAACTTATGGACGTCTTGCTTTTAGCTGTTTTGAGTGTCCTGACAGGCTACTATTTAAAAAAAAAAATTCTTTAAAACTTTTCCTAAAATGTGCAGTCTTATTGTAAACAACATTAGCCTACTGTAAATCTGTTAATAATTTTTGTAAATTACACAGTATTTAACTGTAACATGAGCTGTATTTTACTGTAGGACCTGTTTTTTTCCTGAATTTTACAGTTATGCAGTATGTTACTGTATTTTAAAGTTGCATTGTGAAAATCACTGTATATTTTACAGTAAAGATACACAATACTGTAAATACATAGAGTAAGAAAAATGATGCTTAAAAATGTAAATACAGTATTGTTGCTGTAATTGTTTTACAGTAATTACTGGTGAACTACTGCCAGTAAGTTACTGTAGATTCTATAGGAAATTATTATCAATGTAGCCAAATATGTAATAGTATATTTTGAAGAACAAAATTACCATTTAATCACTTTCCATATACCGTAGATCAAGTTAAAATCAGCAACACAATCCAATGTGAACTGTCCATAAATGTTTGCTTCTTATGCTCAAATACTTGGGACATTCTACCAGAAAAGTACATTATCTGTCCTGGAAATAAAAACATAAATACAGTAAATAAAATGTATTTAATCCCCAAAAAATTCTAAAATGGACTGACGGTTGATTTTTATGAGTTGTTCTGTAAAGGAATATGTCATTCATTTGCTTCTCAGATTTTATGCCTGATTTTTTATGAATTTTTGTAAAGTCTAAAGGTCAGGCCCTGTCACATTTTTTTATAAGTGAATATGTACGTTTCTGGTAGAATGTCCCACTGTCAAATAACTTTATATTCAAGGAGGAGCAGGGTATATGTTATAGACTTGGTCTGAGAACACCCACAAAAAATGCCACATGTTGATGTCATGTGAAAAACAACCTTAGAATTTATGGAGAGACTTTGTTAGATGGTTTATCTTTAATTAAAAAAAATAAAATAAAATAAAATAAATTATATATGCTGGATTTAATATTGACAAGTTTCTGTGTAATGAATTTCAATTCTGATAAGTTTATAAATCCCAATCTGAATGTGGATGGAGATCCAAGCCAGACATTCTATATTTCAAATAATAATAATAAAAATAATGATAATAATAATAATAATATTAATAATATTAATAATAGAAAAAAACAGAATAGCATATGAAAAATGTATATATAAATTATATATAAAATAATTAATTATATATAAAATCCATGTACAGCTAAACAAATATAGCTGGGATATATACAGTTGAAGTCAGAATTAATAGCCCCCCTTTTAATTGTTTTTTCCTTTTTATATATTTCCCAAATGATGTTTAACAGAGCAAGGACATTTTCAGTATGTCTGATAATGTTTCTTCTTCTGGAGAAAGTCTTATTTGTTTTATTTCGGCTAGAATAAAAGCAGTTTTTACAGTTTTAAAGCCATTTTAAGGTCAAAATTATTAGCCCCTTTAAGCATTTTTTTCCCGATAGTCTACAGAACAAACCGTCGTTATACAATAACTTGCCTAATTACCCTAACCTGCCTAGTTAACCTAATAAACCTAGTTAAGTCTTTAAATGTCACTTTAAGCTATATAGAAGTGTCTTGAAAAATATCTAGTCAAATATTATTTACTGTCATCATGGCAAAGATAAAATAAATCAGTTATTAGAAATGAGTTATTAAAACTATTATGATTAGAAATGTGTTGACACAACTTCTTCTCTCCGTTAAACAGAAATTGGGAAAAAAACAAACAGGGGGCTAATAATTCAGGGGGGCTGATAATTCTGACTTCAACTGTATGTACACAAGCCTCAATTTCTTGTATAATGATGGAGTGTTGCAGGATGGCCGTCATTTGCTAATTTTAATTTTTTCTTGTCTTCTTTTGGTTTCTTGTGTTCACTGTTTCTCATTGTGCATTAATGAAGCCTGCTGTTGTGTGTTGTGTTCGTACCTCGGCGGCGTATATTAGCGGGAAGTGGAGCATGAAATAAAGTCTAACAACCTGAACATCAACATTACGGAGCTGTTCTGCATTACGGAGTCAGGCTTCACTTTGTAACACAGCCCCTTCCTGTTATCAATGTGCACCTTGATTATAAAAGCGTGAAAATGATCAGTACGCTGGAAAATGTCATCTGACGTCGACTGGAATCAATCAAGTTTCCCATATAGCATGCATAAATGATAAAGATTAACGTCTTGTGTCAGCGGAGCCCATAAAACACTGCAGATCACTCTCACAACCTTTCAGCAAATATTTCATAAACATTGTTAGACTCTGTGATGTTGCATGGTACTTACAATAAGCTTCTTGAATAACAGAGTTTAATAATAATAGTATTAAAATCATAATTTTATCATAAATTTTGGCCCTCAACATAATAGTAATAATAATAATAATCATAATAATAATCATAACCTTCATAAAAATAACAACAACCAACATATTTATAATAATAATTATAATAACGTTAATAATCTTAGCCTTCCTAATATTAATAATAATAATCTTAACCTTTTTAATAATAATAATAATAATAATAATAATAATAATAATGATAATAATAATAATAATAATGTTTTACAGGGAAAAGTTAAAGTTGTACGTTTTGCCCTCAAAATATTCATAATGGTAATAATAATAATATTAAATAATAATAATAATCATAACCTTCATAAAAATAACAACAACCAACATAATAATAATAATAATAATAATAATAATAATAATAATAATAATAATGTTAATAATCTTAACCTTCCTAATAATAATAATATTAATAATCTTAACCTTTTTAATAATAATAATAATAATAATAATAATAATAATAATAATAATAATCTTAACCTTTTTAATAATAATAATAATAATAATAATAATAATAATAATAATAATAATAATATTAATAATCTTAACCTTTTTAATAATAATAATAACAATAATAATAATAATAATAATAATAATAATAATAATAATAATAATAATAATAATCTTAACCTTTTAATAATAATAATAATAATAATAATAATAATAATAATAATAATAATCTTAACCTTTTTAATAATAATAATAATAATAATAATAATAATAATAATAATAATCTTAACCTTTTTAATAATAATAATAATAATAATAATAATAATAATCTTAACCTTTTTAATAATAATAATAATAATAATAATAATAATAATAATAATATTAATAATCTTAACCTTTTAATAATAATAATAACAATAATAATAATAATAATAATAATAATAATAATAATAATAATAATAATAACAATAATAATAATCGGCATCATTGTGGCGCAGTGGGTAGCACGTTCACCTCACAGCAAGAAGGTCGCTGGTTCGAACCGGCTGGGCAGTTGGCATTTCTGTGTGGAGTTTGCATGTTCTCCCCGTGTTCGTGTGGGTTTCCTCCGGGTGCTCCGGTTTCCCCCACAGTCCAAAGACATGCGCTATAGGTGAATTGTGTAGACTAAATTGTCTGTAATGTATGATTGTGTTAGAGTGTGAATGGATGTTTCCGAGTGATGGGTTGCAGCTGGAAGGGCATCCGCTGCGTAAAACATATGCTGGAAAAGTTGGTGGTTCATTCCCCTGTAGCGACCCTTGAATAATTAAAAAATTACATAACTAATAAACTAGTCAAATTAACATTTAGAATTCTTATTATTCAGGCATATACTAATAGTTAATTTGTATGTTAATAAATGCTTTATTAACACAACTAAATATTAAAGGCTCAGTTAAAATCTAAACAGGAAAAGATAAAATAATCAACTTTATTTATTTCTATTCATTTGAAGATACTCAAATGAAATTGTATCAAATGAAAAATAAATCTTCGCAATCTTATCTAAAATAAAATGACTGTGCAGTTTAAACATCACTAAATTACCCATATTATAATGTTTGATGTTATATTTTGACACTCCTGTTATTCAGCAATGTTTAAACTTTACAGTAAGTAAATTGTTTTAGATAAGACTGCAAAGATTATTATTTATGTGATACTGAGCCTTTAGGTGTGGTTTATAAGGGATTTATAAAGCATAAATAGTCCTCACTTTAGATTCGGTCACCAAACTGGATAAAGTTGAGTTAATAAAGCATTTATTAACATACATAGGAACCATTACTATATGCCTGAATAATAAGATATATAAATGTTGATTTCAATAGTTTATCATTCTGAATGATTTTAAAAACCATCAACTACTCTTAAATACAAATGGTTTGTAAATTATGCAATACTTCATTTAGTAAGGAAAAATTAACCTGTTACAAATTATGGAAGTATAATTATTTAGCATATTATAAATGTGCTTATAAGTCAGGAATAGAGCATTTTAGCTGCAGTTGTGAACTGCTTACTATTGTTTAATAATGTAGCGTTAAAGCTTAACAAATAATGCATTCACTACATGCTAATGCTTAATAAATGATTCATAGTGTATAACAATAATAATAATAATCTTAATAAATAATAATAATGTCTTTAGCAAAAGGCTACATAAAAATGTAAATTAAATTATATGATTAATAGTAGTGTCTGTATAATCATGATCAAATATAAAACAAAGACTTCTTTAAATAAAATCTAAATAAAATATATATAATAATTTGTTCAAACTAATTACAGTTTTAATTATTTTTACTGTTTAATAAACTTATTTATTATAAAATAAATAATAATAATAATAATAATAACAGTAGTAGTAGCAGCATTAATGTTAACAAAGGGAACTAATTGTGTAGTGTTATTATTATTATTATCATTACTATTCATTCCTTCATTCATTTTCTTTTCGGCTTAGTCCTTTATTAATCCGGGGTTGCCACAGTGGAATAAACCGCCAACTTATCCAGCATTTGTTTCATGCAGCGGATGCCCTTTCAGCTGCAATCCATCTCTGGGAAATACATACACACTTATTCACACACACATACACTACGGACAATTTAGCCTACCCAATTCACCTGTACCGCATGTCTTTGGACTGTGGGGGAAACCAGAGCACCCAGAGGAAACCCACGCCTACGCATGGGGGAACATGCAAACTCCACACAGAAACGCCAACTGACCCAGCCGAGGCTTGAACCAGCAACCTTCTTGCTGTGAGGCGACAGCACTACCTATTGCGCCGCCTATCATTATTATTATTATTATTATTATTATTATTATTAATATTATTATTATTATTATTATTATCATTATTATTATTATTATTATTATTATTATTATTATTATTATTATCATCAAAATGCCCTAAATAATATTAAATAGTGTAATACAAATCTTTCAAATGTAACATAAAAATGACAGCACATTGATTGGGCACGGCAGGAGGATGCACTATATGAAAGTGAATGAAGTATTTGAGCTAAATAATAAATTTTTAAAACCTTTTCGTTTAAAGTGTAGCTGTCTCTTTAAATGACCCTTTAAAGATAAAGTGGTTCATAGATTGTTGAAGTGCTGATTCTCTGCATGTGGACCATCATGTGACCCTGCAATTCTGCAACACATGAAAAACACCAACAGGGAATGCTGACTTCATATACTGTCACTACCTTCACATCCCATCAGTTTCACACTTTGATTATTGTTATTTGTTTCCCCCCACTTTAGAACCAAAATGCAGTTGAAGCTCCAGCATCTTTTTTACAGCTCTCTGTCGCCACTTTGTGGTCTGATTGCGTAATTGCACTTATTTACACATAATTCTTGTGTTTATATTTCCTATTTCATGTTATTGATTTCCAAATGACATTAAACTAGGACATGGTTTAATACATCGTTTGATAAAATAACTCTTCTATACATCGTGTTGCGTTTGACCGACCATAGTTCTATATACGTTTATATTGAGTTATAATGAATGCCATGAGGGCCTACGCCAACTCAAAACTTTTCCTCACTAATGCTATGCTATATCAAATATTGTGTTCATACTCACACACGTCTTGTTTACTGCTAAGTTAATGTGATTGACTAACTATGCACGAACATGTTTAGTGTGTGTGGATAGTTATTTTATTTTTAACGTGTTAATTAAGCTAATAGACGAACATTTATTCTCACCACACCACTAAGGCTTTTCGTCGTTGGCGTTTCAGCCATTCAGCTATGCTTTTCAGTATGAAATTAATGAGATGTGAGGTTGCCGAGCTTCAAAAGCAGGCGAATTATACAAATCTTAACCTTTTTAGTTGAATCAAATGAAATTTTCTAGTGATCTCAACTTACATCAATTAAACGGACTAAAAATATTAAGCTAAACTTTGTATAACTTAAAGTTAAAACTTTAAAATTTAAAAATTTCATTAACTTATTAGAATACGTTAAAGCAGCATACAAATGTTTGTTTGCTTGACTTTTTGTCCTTACATTTTTAACAGTGCTGTTGTGCCATCTCTTCTGCCGTCAAGTCCGTGTCATCCCATCCACTCCTCAGCTGGATACTCACCACTAATCCTTTTCGTCGTTGGCGTTTCAGCCTTTCAGCATTTCAGTATGAAATTATGAGATGTGAGGTTGAGAGCTTCAAAAGCAGGCGAATTATTACAAATCAGGCATTAAAAAAGGTAACGTAATAAAATATAAAATAAACTATTTAGGCTATGATATTTTTATAATAATAAAAAAAGTTTTGTTTAAAAATGTATTAAACGCGTCTCTGTTAAACAGAGGAATCAAGGGAAATACTTGACAAACATTTAAAATTTCACAAGAGCCGGGATTTCTTTTATGGTAAATAAAGATATAAGCTATAGTTTAGACCCATTTATAATATATACTTTATAATTGTATTTGTATATATATTTTTTTTACAGTAAATTGTTTTTTTATTCAAAAATCATACTGTTATTATATGCTAAATTCTTTCATTATCAGCTTCCTGTGATTTTAACCTTTACAAACACCTCTGTGTCTTTCTTGATGTTCACACATACTGTATAAACAAACAAACAAACAAACTGATTTATAGCAGACAGTAGATCAAAAATGAGGCGAATTATCAGCCATTTTACCTTGATGAGTATCAGGGGTGTCCAGATCTGTTCTTGGAGGGCTGCTGTACTGCACAGGCCATTTAGCTCTTAATTAAACACAGAACCAGCTAATTAGGTCTTCAGATAGGCAAATGAGTTACAGTTGGTATGAGCTGAAGATTTTTGTAAATTTTCTACTGTGTGTGTATACAACTTTTTAGTAATATACATTGCTAAGAATAATTAATTTGGACTTGATTAAAGGTGATTTTTTCAGTATTTTATTTATTTATTTTTTAATTATGCATCATTTATACTGTAGGTCTATGGTCTGTTCCACTGACAAGATAAGACACATACAGAGTAAAACAACACCCCAATCTTGAGGCATATGTAAACATACACATACTTAAATTAAATTGAGTTAACAGAAACTTTGCTAAAATTAAGTTTGTTATAATTCCTAAAGGATTAGTTCACCTCTTGTTGTTCTTAACTCCCGAGACCTTCATTCATCTTCAAAACACAAATAAATATACTTTAGATGAAATCTGAGAAACCTCCATAGAGAGGAAGAGTCTTTCTAAGTTCAGAAAGGAACCAAAAATATTGTCAAAACATTTAGGGCTCTATTTTAACGATCTAGGCGCAAAGTCTAAAGCGCAGGGCGCAAAAGCATTAAGGACGTGTCCAAATCCACTTTTGCTATTTTAAGGACGGAAAAATACGCTATAGCCGCGGTGCATGGTCTAACAGGGTTGAGCTTATTCTCTTAATGAGTTATGGGTGTGTTTTGAGAATAAACCAATCAGAGTCGCATCTCCCATTACCATTAAGAGTCAAATGCGTCACACCATGGCGCATTTGCTATTTACATGCTGGATTTGTAAGTGGAAAAACTGAACACTTCGATAGAGAGAAAACAGTTAAACAGACCTTCTGCATCGCAAGAATAAAGAATGAGCCTCCTCCATTCGGCCTTTACTTTCACTTTCACTCTTTCGTGGATAAGAAAACAGTGTTGTAGGCTATGCACAGACATCCATTAGCCTACATATTTAATTTAGTTCGTTGAGCGCAAAGATTTGTTTCAGAACTATTTCTAAATTCAGTTATAATTTCCAGCAAATGAATAAATGAACAATAATAACGAAGTGTGGTCAGTTATATCCAAACACACATGCTATGCCCCATATGGTCCAAAACCTGACAGGTAGACAAATCTAAGCTTGTTTTTATTAAAACAAATATAAATATGCATATAATAAAACTAATAATAATAACATTATACCAATGCAATTTTACGAAGCTACATGAATAATTTTGTATAAACAAAAAAACCTAAATAATGAAAGTTTTTTTCTTCAGTATCAGTTCAGAATGTGGTCAAGATTTTGGCTCAACATAAGGGTGAGTAATCAATGACAATTTTTTATTTCTTGGTGAAGCAAACCATATCGAAGTGATAGTTCACCCAAAACTGAAAATTTACACATCATTAACCCATCCACAATTGAGTACATGATTAATGCTGAATCATAGTTGAATCAAATGACATTTTCTATTGATCTCAACTTATATCAATCAAACTGACTAAACTATTAAGCTAAATTTGTATAACTTAAAGAAAATGAGTTGAAACTTGATTAAGAATGTTAACACAGCATATAAATATTTGTTGCTCTGACTTTTTGTCCTTACATTTTTTACAGTGTACTTGTGCCATCTCTTCATGAAAAATTGGAATTCTGTGTCGTCCCATCCACTCCTCAGCTAGGTCTGGACCTTGTCTACTGATCATGACGCTGCCTTTTTCTCGCAGTGGTATAAAATGGTTTAGTCGCGTGAGGCTGCGTTTACACTACTTTTATGCTCCTCTTCCAGACTGGTGTTTTTACGGAAAAACGGTCTCTGCTCACACTACATACCCTAAATGCATGATTCGTGACCATTCACGCTGAACTGGCATCTATATATTTTGCCAATATCTGTACTTCCAGTGTACTGGTTGTTTAATGGTCATATGAGAGTGGCTTGCTGAAGTAAGGAACTATAGCCAGAAGACCAATCAGAGCTATTGTGGAAGCCATGCCTCCATTTTTAAAATCTGTGCTTTGGTCCATCAACACTACATGTTCATTCATTTTCCTTCAGCTTAGTCCCGTATTTATCAGGGGTCACCACAGCAGAATGAACCACCAACTATTCCAGTATATGTTTTACGCAGTGGATGCCCTTCCAGCCACAACCCAGTACTGGGAAATACTCATACACTCATCATACACTCATACACAACGGCCATTTTAGTTAATCCAATAAAAATTGGAGCACCCAAAGGAAATCCATGTGAACATAGGGAGAACATGCAAACTCCACACAGAAATGCCAGCTAACCAAGCCAGGACTTGAACCAGTGACCTTCTTTAATCGCATTAGTGTGAGAGTGTATTGGTGTTTTCCAATAATGGGTTGCAGCTGGAAGTAAACATGCTGAAATAGTTGGCAGTTCATTCCACTGTGGCAACCCCTTATAGATAATAGTCTAAGCCAAAGGAAAATAAATGAATGAATGAATTCAGATTTGATTCAGTGTGAGCTTGATCAGGTTTGGTTCAGATTACTACGGAATCCAGTTGCATATACTGTACATTATGTAAACTTCCGAACTGGATCAGTCAGATTAGATAAATAAATGATGCACACAGTACCAACCAATTGTTTTTAAAATGATTTAAATCTTTGAACAACTCTTTAACTTGATTAAGAAAGTTTAAAGTTATTTAATTATACAGTATTTTAAGTAAAATTTGGAGCTTGACAGTGTAAGTGAAGTAATGTGTGATTTGTGAATGTCATTGCATATTGTCCTCAAATTCAAAAGAGTACGAAAAGAAATCACAACCTCTATTCTTTTGATAATATTTTGGTAACACTTTATTTTGATGGTCCATTTGAGTATTAGTAGACTGCCTGCTTAATATCTGTAGATACTGCTCCTTCAACAGACATTTAACTAATTATAAGAAACTTTGCAAGTACATGTCAACTTACACTAACCCTAACCCCGACCTATCAGTCTACTTATAATCTAATGAGAATTAGTTGGCATGTAGATGCAATGTAACTTCAACAAACGAACCATCAAAATAATAATAATAATAATAATAATAATAATAATAATAATAATAATAATAATAATAATAATAATAATAACATCAACAACAACAACATTAACAACAATAATAATAATAATAATAACAACAACAACATCAACATCAACAACAACAACAACAATAATAATAATAATACTAATAATAACAATAACAACAACAACAATAACAACAACAACAACAACAACAATACTACTACTACTACTACTAATAATAATAATAATAGTAACAACAACAACAATAATAATAACAACAACAACAACAAAAACAATAATAATAATAATAGGCAACGCAGTGGCACAGTTGGTAGTGCTGTCGCCTCACAGCAAGAAGGTCGCTGGTTCGATCCTCGGCTGGGTCAGTTGGCGTTTCTTTGTGGAGTTTGCATGTTCTCCCTGCGTTCGCGTGGTTTTCCTCCGTGTGCTCCACTTTCCCCCACAGTCCAAAGACATGCGGTACAGGTGAATTGGGTAGGATAAATTGGCCATAGTGTGAATGAGTGTGTGTGGATGTTTCCCAGAGATGGGTTGCGGCTGGAAGGGCATCTGATGTGTAAAACAAACGCTGGATAAGTTGGCGGTTCATTCCGCTGTGGCGACGCCAGATTAATAAATGGACTAAGCCGACAAGAAAATGAATGAATAATATTAATTAATTTTATTTGTAAATGGCGCCTTTCTAGACACCCTAGGTCGCCTTACAACAAGCATCAACAGCCATACCAGAACAAATTAAAACAATTAATAAAACATTTCCAAACAAGCATTTCAAATGCATGTAAGGAGTTGCAGGTGCAAATATGTTGTGAATATAAAATAACATAATAAAAAACATGATAAAACATAGTAAAAAGAAAGCCTGCTTAAAAAAGATGTGTCTTTAGACGAGATTTAAAAGTGTGAAGACTATTACTGCTCCTTAGATCCAGGGAAAGCGAGTTCCATAGGCAATAATTTCACCTTTATTGGATAGGACAGTTGAGAGAATTGAGAGGAAAGTGTGGGAAGCAGAGAGAAGGGAGGGATCAGCATAGGACCTCATGGTGGGAATCGAACTCAGGTCAACATGAGCACCGAAGTGCATGTGTCGATGCACTTTTTAAATACGCCTTTAGCATTAACTTTAATAATATTTTAGCGAATATTCACAAGCCACTGTTTAAGGTATATACATACACTGTAAAACCCAAAAAGCTAAGGTAACTCCAACCATTTGTGGAAACCGATTGCAACAAACCATTTAATTTCAAAAACAAATCCTAATGAGTTCTGTTAACTTAATCCATTTGAGTAAACGAAGCAATTTGAGCAGAGTAAAACTCAATAAATGAAGAGAACTCAAACCAACTGAGTACTGTAAAACCTAATAAGTTAAGGCAACTCAAACCGTTTGAGGCAACCGATTGCTACAACTATTTGAGCTAAAAAAAACTAATCTTTATGAGTATTGTAAACTTACTCCATTTAAGTTGAATGATGAGGTATTCAATTAACTCATTACCTTCAACACTGAGTTCAAAACTCTTTTCAAATGAGTAGAGTTAACTTTTAGTCAATTTTGAGTTAACTACACTCATTTTATTTGATAAAGCTGACTGATGGGTTTTACAGTGTACAGAGGGAGTTCCCAAAACATGACATGACTCTCAGATGTTTAAAAAGTATTTATTGTGCTGCAAAGAAACAAAATAATACAAGAAACTGGAAAAAAAATCAGCTGTGCTACAGGAATTCTGAGTCAACTTTTCATCTACCCTTTTTTTTTAAATATAAATCTGCAGTATCATGACCCATGTTGACATTATTATTCTTTTTCATGAACATTAAACACCAGTAGTATACAAACTCCAGAAGGGTCGATCATTTATGTAGAAAGAAAGAATGAGAGGGTGGAGAGGGGGACACATTTGTAGAAGCTTCTCCGGCTTCCATTTCTTTAAGCAAATAAACTCGTTTAGAATTTTCTTCGAGGAGCCAAAAATAAATGTCAAACGGACACTCTATGACGTCTTCAACTCTGAAACGCTCTTTTTTTTTGAGAGATCAATGCAAGCATTCGCAATTTGAGCTGCGTCTTTCGCTACGTTTGTTTTTTCTGCTCGACAATAAATTATTAAGGTCATAGACAATATATTACATCTCTAATTCTTATTTTCTCCAAACCTTTTTCTCTGTGTACGTTTTGGCGAGTGACACTCAAGTATTTACAACAATACTTAGAGAATGCACTAAAAACATCAAAAAATGAAAACAAAAGACCCTGTAAGACACCCCCCCCACTTGAATATAAAAATGTGCAGGTCTGTTCGAATTAGCTGGCTTTTATCCATGAACTTTTATCCAGGAGGAAATGTTTTGTGTGTGGAAATTGCATTTCGACTTGAAAGTGGGCTATGCGCAGATTTCACATCGCTCATTAAATATGGATGACATCTTGCTGAAATGCTGTTGAGTTTATTTTGGTAAAGGTGGTCGGGTCTCTCTCTTTCTCTCCACCGAGCCATTAATAGTTCTTGTTTACCATCTCTCTGATGCTTTCTGATTGGCCGTGACGGAAAGACAAGACTACCAATCAGTTGTTTTACTTCCACAAAACAGAAGCATGGTAAAGAGTAAACAGGAGCATAGGCGCAGATCTCTCTATTTAGCCTTAAATCCTCATAAGCAAGTACTTGTTTGTGAGTTACGACTCATATATATGTTATGCCTACATGTTACTCTGCTTGAATGAAGGCTAAAGTGAGAGTCTATAATGTCTGTCAATGCATAAAACTTTAATTGAAGGGGTGTTCATAAGACTGTCATAATCTCTGGTTAGATGACTGAAGAGACCGACCAGGTTGATGTTCAGTCAACATATCTGACAGATAAGAAGGTGCCAAAAACCAGAGAAGAATTACCAAGACAACATAACTCGTCATAAATCTGTCATAAACATAATTGTAATGAGGGCTTTATAAGTGTGTTTTCTGATCACGTTTTCAGTGGAACAAACTGTATTTGTCATTAAAATGTCTTGTTAAAGGAGCATGAATTGTCATTAGGCTATAAGCGGTCAAATATGGAAGGAGTTCGACTGGAAGATGAAGATGAGGTTCTTTAGAGTTCCATTAGTGGTCGCCAAATTCTATAGTTCTTTACAATTATCACAATGCTGGAGAGAATGCTATTCTAATAACTGATTTATTTTATCTTTGTCATGATGACAGTAAATAATATTTGACTAGATATTTTTCAAGACCCTTCTATACAGCTTGAAGTGACATTTAAAGGCTTAACTCGGTTAATTAGGTTAACTAGGCAAGTTAGGGTAATTAGGCAAGTTATTGTATAACGATGGTTTGTTCTGTAGACTATAAAAAAACAAAAAAAGAAAGTCAAAGCTTAAAGGGGCTAATAATATTGACCTTATTCTAGCCGAAATAAAACAAATAAGACTTTCTCCAGAAGAAAAAATATTATCTGACATACTGTGATAATTCTACACTCGGCTATTAATTCTGACTTCAACTGTATATTTCAGAAAATGACTTCAGATTTGCAGTTAAAATCAGATATTTTCCAACAGACTTGGGCATTAATCGAAACATACATACTTGATCTTTGAAAAGGAGGCAGGGGCTTTGTTGTAGTTATTGTCTCTATGTTGGAGTTTACTTATTATTTATTTATTTATTTATTTATTTATTTATTTATTTATCTATCTACTTTTCTCCCCCCCCCCTTTTTAATGTAATGTATTATATTTTTTTAGTCTGTCACTATTATTTATTTATTATTATAATTTAGTAATTAACTTAATTATAGTTTAATTATAATTTTTATCTATTTGTTTATTTGTTTGTGAATGTAAACATTCTAAGTAAATGTTATTTGTATAATGTTCATAAAAACTTTATTAAAAACACAGTTAAAAATTGTTGTTACTCTGTCAAATATTTTTTAAGAGCATCATTCATATTTAATGACATTTTAATGACAAATTCAGCTTGTACCACTGTAGTTGTAGGTCAAAGAAAATATTAACAATGCTGTTATAAAACTCAAGACATCTTTATGATTTGTGACAATCATGTTTATGACAGGTTTATGACAATCTTGGTAATGCCAAGTTGTCATGTCAAAGACAAAAACAGGTTGTGATGTATTTGTTTATGTCAAGTTGTTATAACAAACAATGTCATCTTTGCAATTAAAATGTCATAACTGAACGAACGCCAGGTAATGACAGTCATGCCATGACTTTAAAGGTTTATTGACACCCTTATAAACACCCATTCAATGAAAGGGTTACTAAACCACATTAATTTTTCAGCCTGACATCGAATGAAAGGGAAAAAAATTATTAAAGATGTGTATTTATATTTGTGCCATTATGGATTTGTGTTTATGATAATTAAATACATTTCCATCACAATTCTCTTTCCCCTAATTAAAACAAAAAAATGTAAATAAATTAATTGCTTTCAGATGTATTTTGTTAAATATCCCTACATCATGCCAATATTTGTTGGAACATGCCTGCATTCAAAATACAATTTCTTCAAATTGTGTTTACAAAGTTTACCCAGAGATGATACGGGTCTCGCTTTCACAAACATTCTCTTTAAAACATCTTGTAAATGCAACATCAAAATGCAGACGTGTCCTAAATCCAGTATATTTTTTAAAACCAATCATTGCAGTAAAGTGGAATTGCTCTTCTTCCTAAAAACGTTGTCCTGATTTAGGAGATGCAGTGTGACACTTTTTTAAAAACTTTTTTTTTTGGGGGGGGGGTTTTGGGGGGGGTGATTCACCAAATCAACTCTGCACAGGGTCCTACAAGGGTTTATACAAAAATAAATAAAAAGGGCATCTTTTTCTATGAAATAAAAGGATCAGTTAGAAAACAAACAAACCCAAAACAAGAAAGAAACACGTTATTTTTCTCTCTATATATAAAAGTGCCAAGTTGTATAGCTCTACAAACAATAATCACATATAGATAAAGATACAACCAAGACAAACTATCACAAATCAACAGCCCCGCCCACATCTTGCCCCTCCCACGGCCCGCCCCTGCCCCGCCCCCTCACTTCAACAGCTTATGTCCATCAACATTCCAGTAGTTCTGACACCTGAAGGGACTCGTGACAGAAAACAATGAAACAAGAGCTTAATCGTTCAGCCGTCAGATCACAAAAGATGGCTAAAGGTGACACACACAATTATCGACGCACACAAATTATAATGAATTTTTTCTAGAGAACTCTGCTGATTTCTTGTGTTTTTATATTTCAACCCACATTTTTTAATTCGCAAATACAAAAAAAAACCCCAAAGTGACTTTTATGGGTCTCAAAAAATGTACGAGAGGGGAGAAAAACACACAAAAATTTGAATAAAATGAGATGTTTGTCTTTCTTTCTATATCGTCATCGTCTGTGCTTGTTTTTTTTATAACCATCGAACAAAAAGGCAATGGAATGCCTGTCATCTTCAGTTTGCCATAATATAAATCTCTCATTTTGCTCAATCATAAATACATTCATTAGGAAAATGAACTTTACCGATGAAGAGAAGTCATGTGTGCGTACATGTGCATGCGCACCTGTACGTACATGCGAACACATATACATACACACATACATATATTTACTCACATAATATTTCAGGTCTTTTCATTTTAGCATTACTATGTACATTAATTTTATAATCCTATAATAGCTTTGGATTGATTTTTTTTTTCGAAGCCAAATTCGTTCTCAGCTAGAAAACCAGAACACAAAGGTGCCTCAGTAACGTTACAAAGCTTCCAGAAAAGGAGGCGCTTTCGTGAACAGTACAAATGAAGAAGAGAAATGGAAAACGTTTATCAAAAAAGCAGTATACGTTTATCTCAAAGCTCCTACAAAAGTCATTCAGATTCTTTGGACCTCACTGATGAAATGCAGGCAACACCTTTTTTGTGTAAATTGTTAGCAGAAATGTTCTGTCAGACTTTTTGCTAAATTGTTCTTGTAATGTACTGTATGCATAAGAACTGTATTCTTAAAGGGCACCTATGATAAAAATCTACTTTTGTAAGCTGTTTGGACAGAACTGGGTGTAGGTATAGTGTGTCCACAGTCATATTAGAGTGATATAAACACAATCAGTCTCTTTTTAAACATTTCCTGATGCTAAAATATGGGCCCAGTGATTTTAAGGCTCATTGCAACGTGACATAGGAGTGCGGTTTTCCCCGCCCACCAAACTGATTGGCAGGTGCCATGTTAGTATAATAACATGTAAACACATGTCCACAGAACATTTGTTTTGCAAATAAACTGGGATTAAAATATTTGCTGAAACTCTCTTGTGATTTTTATAAGTTTAAAACAGTTTAAAAATAGAGCATGTTTGTGATAAAGACGGTAAAATCGCTATCTAATTCTTAACCGCTATATATAACGACAAACGGCATTTGTGTGAGACTCACATTTCAGAAAGGCTTGCATAAACTCCACCCCTAAATACATGAAATACACTTACTTGGTATTTTTGACAAATGAGCTGTATTTCAGCTTCATCAGTGTCTGTCTCAATCACTGACTGCTGTTTATCTGATGTTATGCAGGAGAAGCAGACAAGCACGTGGGAGCGGTGGGCGGAGAGAAGCAGCTCATTTGCATTTAAAGCCACAGACTAAAAATGGGCAGATTCTGGAGGCCATAATAAATTATCTAATGGGTATTTTGAGCTGAAACTTTACAGACACATTCTGGAGACATCAAAGGCTTATCTTAGATCTTGTAAACGGGGTAACATAGGTGCCCTTTAAATCGCTTTCAGAAATTATTACTAAAAACGTTCCTTCATAATTTTTTGGTACCATGTTTACCTTTTTACAACTACTACTACTTGAACTTTTGTAAGCACTCTATTAACGCCAGAATTTTTGTAGAAATTGTTCACAAAACCATTAAGCAGTGACAATTTTGAGTTTTTTTTTGTGAATTTATTCATAGAACTAAACTTTTTTATAAAAACATTGTATTTCATTCAGAGTAAATTAAATATTATTTAAAAACCAAGCAAAGTTTGTATTTGAACTCTAAATATAGTAATTGTATTATGTTCTTGAATATGCAACTATTTCCATTTGCCCATAAGCCTGTTCAAGCCAAAGATAATTACTATACAGTTAAATATAATGATAGCTTTCCTAGCATCTACACCATCATTGTTTATGATTGTTCATTTTATTCTTCTATCAAGTGCTGCTTTAAGGGTGTGTGTCCACCGAAGTGTTTTTTCCCTTAAGCCGAGTGTATTTTTTCTAGTTTATTTTTGACAAGGTGCTGAGCTTCCATTTTACACAAACAATCAGCATTTTTAAAGGCTCCAACAGTTAGAAAAGCCTTTTATTTTGAAAAGCGCTGGCATTTTCATGAAACAGTTTTCCAAATTTACTTCAGTGTCCTCGCGCCCTAAGTGCTGAAGCTCTTTGATGCGAGAGAGATTCTTATTGGTAAATAAAATCTGTTCTGACGCTGGGCGAAATTTATTCTGGGGTGCATTTCCGAAAACTATGGTTAGCCAACAAGTTGCATCGTTACAAACATAAGCTGTGACTCAAATGGCACACTATACACTATGTACTCATGCACTATGTACTTTTGCACTTACACACTCAACAGCATAGTACATGTATGTAGTGTCGTCCCAAATGGAGCACTAATGGTTTTTTACTAAGCGTAAATTCAAACCATTTCCCTGATGACGTTTAACGTTTGCCAAATCAGTGAAATAAATGACCAAACTATCAAATAATACTCGCCATGAGTATAACCGCATTGACCATCGGGAGGCGCTATAATCACTCTCGTAGGAAAATTTAGCTCTCACCATCCAAAACAAATAAAGTTATCCAACATGTGCGCCCGATAGCTCCACCCCTTCCGTGAGCAAAGCTGCGGTCGTTGAGTACATGAAGTGTCCATCAGTCCACACTTCATTTTAGCGGCTGAATGAGTGCATCATCCGGATAATTAAAGTGCTCTTATTAGTTAGTTAACTTATTACTATTATTAGTTAGCACTTATTACACTTAGTTTTCAGTGTGAACGCACTGCTTACACTATTTATACTACAAAATGGTGTAGAATAGTGCATAAGTATGCGATTTGGGACGCAGCTATAATTTGTTTATTTGGCGTTTGCCAAATCGATCGTTCCGACAAACATTTGCAAACTGCGTGGCAAACTTGTACGTTTTCAACTATACATCTCGAGCTGTAGTTTTATGTAAGTAACTTGTGTTCTATTTCCAGTTATCCCCCCTATGCCCTATTCCTTTTGAATGTTCCAACATTTAAACTTGGATTGATTAAAAAAAAAATCTTAAAGTCATCTCTCTTAGGTCATCTCTCAATATCCAACTAATATTGGAATTTTTTTAAATGTGTGTGCACGTAAAACAATATAATTTGCACAAAAAAATTTCAGGGTTTTTCTTGAAAGAAATTGTTGCTCCACCCCGTTTAAAGCGGCATTATGGATGTTTACGTTACAACAGAAGCTACGGTCACACTGGGCTTTGTGTGTGCGAAATTCTGTCGTACTGCCCTGTAAAAAGGGGCGGGATTAAACAAGCTTATTAGATATTTAAAAAAAGCGAGCGATTGCTCCGTGTTTTAAATTTCTGTCCTGTTTTGATCCTCGATTATTCTCACGCAGTCAAGTGATGCGATTTTGCAGGTCAGAGTTCACCAAGCTTGAACTCTGCACCACAGCGACATATGAAACTTGACGCATGACCCTGCGTTTCTGGTCAGACGCATTTGTGTGCGTATGAATGGAAGTCTATGGGAAGAAAAGTCAAGTGTGACCGCAGCTTAACATGGTTTAAACAACGGATCTGCAACAGAGAAACTAGGGTTTTGTGAAAAACTCGTCGCTACATCGTTCTTTTCCCAAACGATGCATCATACCATGATAGTTATGTCATTGTTTGGGAAATGCATTGTTGACTGACCAGGTATGTAACTTTTTTATTTGTACTGGGCTACTAGTGAGATTACAAACATATTATTGAGGTTCATGTAAATGCAGCTTGTATTTATTTATTAATAAACTTTAGCATGATCTACTCTGAAAGTGCGCTTTTGCAAATAACTATTAAACACACAAACATTTCTGAAACTGAGATCAGTGTGTTTACGAACAGTTTGCGCATATCCATTCTGCCTGCATTTCACAAATAAGGCCGTTTGATTCTGTCCTCTTGGTAAATGTTTCTCAAAAAGACAAATGACCCTCACTACAGCTTTTCCTCCACATAAAATGAGGTTTAAAGATTCAAAGCAACAACAATAAAATCAAAAATAAAAGGAAAAAAGCAGCACTTGTAAAGCATAGCCTCAAATCCAAACCATTATCTCTATGTTCATTATCTCACGTCCTCAGATTTGTTTCAGGAAAAAAAATAATATATTTATATATATATTTGCTAGGAGTGTCGATCTGCCCTTAGTTGTGGGAGAAAGAACAAATGGTGGTTGTATGATTAAATGGGAAAATGCTCATACATGTAAGCAGAAATACAACATAGAGACCCCCCCACGCATCCTTTAACAGGAAGAACTCATGTCCACAGAGCAACTCGCTCCGTTTTTTTCCTCCTTTCGTCTTGAAAAGAAAAACAAACTCACGCAGAGGAAATCACAATCTCACAGTAGCATCTCCTACAAAAATGCATCTGTTGCAACAACAACAACAACAACAACAGACTATCTTTTGTCTGGTTTTCCCTCTTGTTTTTCCCTCTCTCAGCTGTGCTCCGTACACAGTCCCGCGTCTCCTCAGTTTCAGGGAAGTGAACGTCCCTCCTCGGCCTCTCGCCTGGTCTGTTTCGGCATAAGGTGCCACAGACAGAGAAGCTTTGGTTCAGAGTTAAGTGTTCACACAAGCACTTGTGTCAAAAAAAAATCATCATCACTCCTAAAATAATTTTTCTCTTTTCCAACCACCCAAAAAAAGGAATGCAGGAAAAAAAATATTGTCGAAAGGAAACGAATAAAACACCCTACTTGTCCTAATCCCAAAGACGTACATTTGACCTCACGACTACCTTCAAAACTTGTGCCACGAAATCTCACGCTCTCTCACACACGCCTCTGATTCACAAAAATATTCTAGAAGAGTCCTCTCCAATTTAACTATCACACTCCGTAATGGTTCGTAGGTTACATAGGTGCGGCTTTCATCTCCGGGTGTCGACGTGTGATACATTTTTCGGAGTGACTTATGTGAATATTATAATCGTTATTCAGTATCAGGGGTCTCTTCTCTGACTGCTTAGTTTTGTGGCTTTCTTTGTCCGTCTCTACAGTTTAGATTTGTTTGTTTTTTTAGTAGGTGTCCACGTGCCGCAAAGGTCTGGCAGCTGAACACAGGCTCAGTCTCTCTCTTTCTCTTTCACTCACGCTCTCTCTCGCTCCTGCTGTTCACGCGGTCTGGTAGAAGTTGTCAGCTTGCAGGTTGTTGTGTTTCTGCATGCTGTAGTAGCCGCTGTATCTCGAGTCGGGATCTGCAATGCGGAGCATGCGCTGCGAACTGTCCACCTGGACCTTCGTCCCCTTCTGGCAGTCCACGTACACCAGCTGGTTGTTAAGACATGTAGACTGTACAGGACAGAAAAAAAAAACACAACACAGTCAGTCTAGTTGAGAGTTTTCACATGCTTTTGTTACTAAAGGCTGGAATATGTTTTACTACTTTTGGCCAAATTTTTGCTTTGAGGAGTTGATGAAACACTGTAAAAGTATCCATTAAGAGTGCACTCACATTAGGCTTTGCGAACCAGGCCCAGGCGCGTTTACCAGTTCGTTTAACAAGTGTGAGTGCTCAGTTGGCCGGCCCTAGCCCAGTCGGAAAAGATGTGCCAGAGTGCACTCCGGTTGGGCTTTGGCTTGATATGCTTGTAGTGTGAGTGCAAAGCTAACCGAAGATGCCACGTCACTGTTTAGGGACTTATTGTCATTTATGGATTTATTAGTCATTCTTACTTTTCAATGAATGTGTCCTGAGTCGTAGCTGGGCACCGTGGACAGCCGCCGACTTGCGCCGCAGTTGTGCATACTGTGATAAAAATCTATGTTTAGATTTCTAAAATGGATTGCGGCTCATCTGGTGTGCGACCTCCTTCAGTGTTCTGTATTCATGTTTTTTTTAATTACATTTATTTATACCTTGCAATTGCATTATGGGACCTTGATCTTTCCTCCAATGTAAGTTGAAAAGATTGAAAAAGTGACCTTTATTGACATTTTGAATAGTTTGACGTGATATATTGGCTTGATGATAAAACCTGGTGATAAACTGCCAGTACTTTTTCTGTCATCTTACAGACTTACAACTCTATTTATTATTTCTTAAACAAATATTGTTTCATACTACGAGTATTTCAGAAACTGCTGATCTACTGGGATTTTTACGCACAACCATCTCTAGGGTTTACAGAAAAGGGTCTGAAAAAGAGAAAATATCCAGCGAGCGCCAGTTCTGTGGGCATAAATGCCTTGTTGATGCCAGAGGTCAGAGGAGTATGGTCAGACATTTAAATTTACGGATATTTACATTGCCTGGTCTGAAAAGCTTCGATTTCTGCTGTGAAATTCGGATGTTAGGGTCAGAATTTGGCTTCAACAACATTAAAAGTATGGATCCATCCTGCCTTGTATCAATGGTTCAGGCTGGTGGTGGTGGTGTAATGTGTGAGGGATAATTTCCTGTCACAACTTTGGGCCCATCAGTTCCGATTGAGCATCATGTCAATGCCACAGCCTACCTGAGTAATGTTTCTGACCATGTCCATCCCTTTATGACCACAGTGTACCCATTTCATAAAGCCATGTCATAAAGTGCGAATCATCTCAAATTGGTTTCTTGAACATGGCAACGAGTTCACTGTCCTCAAATGGCCTCCACAGTCACTAGATCTCAATCCAATAGGTCACCTTTGGGATGAGGTGGAACGGGAGATTCACATCACGGATGTGCAGCCGACAAATCTTCAGAACCAGCATGTTGAATCTATGCCATGAAGGATTAAGGCAGTGCTGATGGCAAAGTGGGGTCCAACCCGGTACTAGTAAGGTGTACCTAATAAAGTGGCCTGTGAGTGTATATATATATATATATATATATATATATATATATATATATATATATATATATATATATATATATATATATACATATATATATATATATATATATATATATATATATATATATATATATAATTTATTATTATTAATTTTTTTATTATATCTTTTGTTTATTTGTACTTTTTAATTTAACTGAAGCACAGACAGGAAAGCATTGTGCAGAAAAAGGAGAACAGGAAAGTCAAAGAATCTTGAGCCATGAATCAAACTTAGTTTGCTGTGAGTACTGCAATGCTACAGTATCAGTGTGCTAACCACAAGGATACTGCCTCCGATACACCATTCACACTTACTCAAATGAGCCACACTAACAGAACAATCACAACAGAGCTTATTATAGTCATATCACATAGCCAAGTGTTAATACACCCCTAAATTGAGGTTATCTCTGCGTAGTGAACTGTGACATACTGTATACCTTATTGGGTGTGCGATAGCAAGGGACAGGGATCCACTGCTTCCGCTGGTTGACCAACAGCAGTGCGGCAAGAGTGAGCATCATCATCAATACTGGTAATGCCACCCATGCCCAATGCAGGCCAGCATCTTCACTGGGCAGAGGCGTCTTGCCATCTAGGTAGGGCATCTGCAGACTTCCAAATTCACCTGGAATCAACCAAAAAACATACACTTGATGTTATATTCACACCTGACAGCAGTGACTCACAGAGCAATGTCTGACTGGGGAGGTGTAGAACAATTCAGAATTGATTTATGCCATATAAAGAGCAAACATGGCTTGATTGTAAAATAATGCCAGACATCAATGTCAGGAATTAAAGCAAATGCCAGAGCGTTGACAGACAGACTCCCACTCGCATCAGCCCTAACTAAAGAAATGCATAGAAAATTGAGTTTCAGATTGCAAGTCTAAAGAAACAAACAGCCAGCTTTGTGAAACTCTGACAGTCAAGTTTGATTCAAGTTACTTTAAAAGTTGCAAAGATGTTCTTGCTAACTCAATAAAACTAGCACATCAAACCATTACAAGGATAAAATCAGAAGAGATTATAGCTAACTAAAACATGCTAACAGCTTCACTTAAGCTTAAAGCTACATCTACATTACTCCACATACATTTTCAAACTAACCCTTTTCCTCAAAGGTTTGGGTGTCTATTTTTATCTGGATATTTTGTAGACACTGTCTTTTTACAAAATTGTCTTTTTAAAATATTACTTTTCAGGTAGCTTAACAAGGATAGTTCACGCAAAATGTGATCCTAAAATGTCTCACTCGAGTGATATTCTGAAGAATGTTGGGGGAAAAAGAAGCCACTGACATCTGCAGAAACAAAAAGTACTGTAGATGTCTAGATACTGTCGATAATAACGTCATACTTGAAAATGTCTTCTTTTGTGTTTAACAGAAGAAAGAAACTCAGGCAGTTTGGAACAAGTGGAAGATAAGTAAATGATGAGTGAATTTTTATTTTTGGGTGAACTATCCCTTTATTGAAGCTCTTTGAGAATGTGAAAGAGCTGCAAAATCTGAAAGATGAAAATTATTGTCTCCTAAAAGAACTGTCAAAACTGATCAATGAAGAATAATGAAAAGCAGTGTTCTGCTTTTGGAAAATGTTTTATTAAAGTACAGCTGTGCTCAGTGGATTAAATCATTAATGAATAATTGATTATTCAAAGAAACAAACAATTACTTTATGCCAACAATTATGAAAACACTGTTTAGACTATGACAAATAATACATTTTCAGGTCCCTAATATTGAACATTACATCAGAGAAACTGTAATACACTTGAAGGGTTCATATTGGTACCTCAAAAGTATATATTAGTACCTAAAGTTTTAAGAGGAACACTTTTGTACTCTTTAGATACTAATATGTACCCTTGAGGTATTAATATGGACCTTTTAGCCACAAATTTATACCTTTCGAAAAGGTAACACCTCAGAGACAGCATGCGTACCTTTATTTCTGAGAGTGTTGAACTGCAGATTTAGGGTCTTACCTTACACAACAATATCATTTTCTTTTAAAAAAAAGAATGATTATATCATACATACAAATCCTTTTTAACTATAAAAGCTTGCATCCCAGAACTAGTGCCAAACAATCTCTAATAAAAGTTAAAATACGTTTTGGTTATGATCATTTAAAGCCCTTTGCTTAGTTTAACAATTCAAACTACTGACAATCCATAAATATTCAGCATGTTTTAGTTTCTCATTGACTAAAGAAAGAAAGAAATTAATATCTCGAAGGAAAAGGAGTTAAATTTAGAATTTTGGTATATTTTAATTCTGGAAGTGAACTAATCCTTTAAAGAATTTTGTACACAAGTGAAACATACAGTATTAATACCATGTAGAAGTATTAACTCTTGACTGACCACCTCAGTCATTGTAAATGGATGTTTAACACTAGGTTGGCACGGTGGCTCAGTGGTTAGCACTGTCGCTGTCTGTGTGGAGTTTGCATGTTTTTTCCGTGTTGGCGTGGGTTTCCACTGGGTGATCTGATTTCCATGCGAACGCAGGGAGAACATGCAAACTCCACACAGAAATGCCAACTGACCCAGCCGAGGCTCGAACCAGTGACCTTCTAGCTGTGAGGCGACAACACTACCTACTGTGCCACGGCGTCGCCCACTTATAATTTAAACATATCAAATAATATATGATGTCTTTAATTCTAAAGTAGCTTATAATTTAAATCTGATGTGACAACAAATTTATTTGTAACATTGTTATATTTATTTATTTTAAATGTATTTAAATTTGTATATAGCACCTTTGAAACTTAATTGTCAAAGGGCTTTACACTTAAAAGATACAAAAATAAAACAATATCAAACAACAGAAAAAGTGTAATCATCAAAATTTTTTAAATACTAATTACATATACAAGTTGGCGGTTCATTCCGCTGTGGCGACCCCCGATTAATAAAGAGACTAAGCCGAAAAGAAAATGAATGAATGAATGAATAATTACATATACAGTTGAAGTCAAAATAATTTTTTTCAAATATTTCCAAAATGATGTTTAACAGAGCAAGGAATTGTTCACACTACTTCCTATAATATTGTTTCTTCTAGAGAAAGTCTTACTTGTTTTATTTAAGCTAGAATAAAGCAGTTTTAAAACCATTTAAAGGTCAATATTATTAGCTCTCTTAAGCAATATTTTTTTTCATTATACAATGACTTGCCTAATAGGTTGTTTTCAATCACGTGGTTCTGGTGAGGCGAGGAGGGCAAGAAGTAAAAAACTGAATGGGAGAGATAGAGGAAAGTCCGTATTTTTGCGATTTATACCATATTTCAAAGGAGATATAAATAGAAAATAACCACATTTGTTGGGCATGATCCTTATATTATGAAGAGGGCAGAGTTTTCTACTGACCTAAAATATATTTGTCTGCCATCGATGCGGTACATAATGTATAATTACGATACATGAAACATTCCATAGTAAATATTATAGTGTTTAAAGGCATACTATAGATAATTACTTGAATTAAACTGTCGAAGTAATTATATTGTTGCTGTGGTACAACACAACTGTAGTAATAAACAAATTATTCAATAGGCTTCAGTTTTCTACGCTATAATTATACACCATCATGATGCACCACAGTTTATACTAACGTTACAGTATTTATTACAGTTTATCAGTTTACTAAGCTACAGTATTCTGTAGCATTCATTAACAAAGATTTGTACACATTATACACTTTACTATGTGGTTCAAAAACATGTTTATTATAGATTACTAAAGTTTTTCCCCCATGCGGATATCTTCCAGATATCACAAAATAACAGATGAAAGCATACAAAAACGTGGACGCATAGTCTACATTTTTATTTATTTTTGTAAGGGGGAAAAATTGCTCCACAATAAAAACCGTCTTGTTTTGTCGCAGGGGTTGCATTTTTTTTTATTCTGTTGATGAACTTAACATCAACAAACATTCACCGCTGCTGTGCATCTCAATGTTCACGTTACGGTTGTTTATTCTGCAGAAATGCCAGTAAAGACATGAATTATAACAAAACAAGACAGAGATTTCATTACCGCGATTACATGGCAGGTCTGATATTTATATTCTCCTGGATTTTGTAAAAGTGTGGTGGTGTTTGTATCTGATTATTATATAACACATAAACATATAATACACATAGCTAGGCCTGTATATAATCTTTTTGGTGTTGTTAAACAAATTTTCACGTTCAAAAAGTTTGTACACATGGATGTATTGAGTGAATGTTGATTACATGCCGCATTTTCTTCCGTTTTTCAGCCAGTTTCTTGAGCTTTCCCCTATTACACTCTAAAAAAACATTGAGTTATTTACCCAGTGGTTGAGTTAAAAATATTGTGTGTTTTGGATTATTTAATAATAACTTAACTAGTTGGGTTAAATATTTGGTGCTTTGTTGGGTTATTTTTAACGTTTATTGGGTTATTTATTTAATAACTCAACCAGTTGGGTTAAAATTTCAACAGTCAACTAAATTAACTGACACAGAAGAGCTGTATTATTATGCGTACATAATGTTGTTTTTGCGTTATAAAGTTCATTTAAGCTCTAACACAATAATGTTGTTGTTTTATGTCCGTGTCATGTGTTTTATATCCGTTTCATTATCACTCTTAATTGTTGTTGATACAAATGTGCACATCATAGCCGATTAATTAACGGATAAAAATGCTTAAGTATCTGAAACTTAAAATGTAATTGAAATAAAGCATTTTCAATATTTTTGAAAACTGTGTGTTATTTTTTCACACACTAGTAGTAGTAGTAATAGTAGAAATTGTAATACCCATAGGCGTTCTGGTCTAAAAAAGGAGGCGTGTTGAGGCGCATTGCTGAGGCGCATTGCCATTTTGAGGAACTTAAATAGACTGTTCAATAGATCAGATCAAAGCTGGTCTATTGTCCAGCGCAGAGCACGTAAGTTGTGCGCCTCGCTTACACATTGCTTAATACACACAGGATGTAAAGGAATACACAAATATCTTTACAAATAAAAAAGAATTAAAGGATTAAATTATTACAAAAATTATAATTATATGTTATATTATCTTCATAATTTGCTTTTATATTATTAGCAGTATTATTTATTATATGCATATTTATATATATATATATATATTGTTCTTTAAAAACAAGCTTAGATTTGTCCACCTGGTTTTAGACCATATGGGTCATAGCAGGTGTATATGGATATAACTCCATATATTTGCTGGAAATTAGAACTGAATTTAGAAATAGTTTTAAAACAAATATTTGTGCTTGACAAACGAAATTAATTATTTATAGGCTAATGGATGTCTGTGCGTACAAGAAGTTTCCCTATCCACGAGAGTGAAAGCGAAAGTAAAAAATGAAGAGGCTCATCTCTCATTCTCGCTCTGTAGATGCTCTGTTTAACTGTTTTCTCTCGAGTGAAGGTTCAGTTTTTCCACTTACAAAGTCCACCATGTAAATAGCAAATGCGCTATAGCGGCGCAACTGGCTCTTAAAGGGAATGGGAGATGAGACTCTGTTTATTCTCAAAACACATCTATAACTCATTAAGAGAATAAGCTCAACCCTGTTAGACCATGCGCCACGGCGCAAAGCTGATTTTTCCATCCTTAAAATAGCAAAAGTGGATTCTGACACGTCCTTAATGTGTTTTCGCCCTGCGCTTTGGACTTTGCGCATGGATCATCAAAATAGAGCCCTAAGTGTGAAAGCACCCTCAGCCTTTAAATTGCATTTTAAGCTGCATACTAGTATCTTGAAAAATATTTAGTCAAATATTATTTACTGTCATCATGGCAAAGATAAAATAAATCAGTTATTAGAAATAAGTTATTATAACTATTATGTTTAGAAATGTGCTGAAAAAAATCTTCTCTCCGTTAAACAGAAATTGCGGGGGAATATACAGAGTGGGTAATAATTCAGGAGGGCTAATAATTCAGACCTCAACTGTATATATGAACAGTAACAATAAATATTTTGTGTTGTACTCCCAAACGTACCTCTAAACTGTGGCATAATATCATTTTCGCTGTGAGTGGGCCAGGCTGGTTGATGTCTGGACTTGTCTCCTCGTTGGTCCGTCTTCTCGATGGGCACATTCGTAGGAGCGTAACTCTCTGTAATTATAACATCACAGACACAGAAGCACAAAGAGAGAGAGAGAGAGAAGAGCGTGTGAGAGAAAAGCACACCATATAAATTGTAACTACATTAAGAGGAGAGTTGCGAAGTGCTCCTTTCAGAACAAGCGGAATGGGGTCAGTGTGAAATTGCGGGTCGTCGGCTAATTAAAAGCTCATCTTCAGAGCTGCGTCTTGGAGTGGGAGAAAGCACCGAAGGGTGAGTGATTACCCAGAATGCACACGACACTACTCTCAACCCCCTCATTGATCTCAAGCCAAGTGACACAGCAATAAAGAAGGCCGTGATCAATGACATTATCTCCCAAATGCAAAGAGAGCTAATTTAGCCTCTGTCCAACTCCGACTTAATCAATCCTTTTAAATGATTCATCTCAACGAGTCCGTATTTAGACGAAAGACCCATTCAATTAGAGAGAATGTTCTAAGTAAACACTGCTTTATGAGAGCCAGACAGAGAGAGAGACAAGCAGATTAAGAGAGGGAGAGAGTGTGAAAAACGGGAGAGAGACAAAATACAGACAGCAAAATGGCAGGGTGCTTGAATTAGAGATACTGGTATTTATTCATTGTGAAGAAGGCTCTAGTTGTTTTCATCCCGTTTAGTTCATAAAGTGAAAAAAGAGCATAGAATTAGGAAATGAAGCAGGATTAAAAGGGATAGTTTACCCTGAAAACTAACATTAACTCATTATCAAAACCTGGTTTATACTAGCAAAATACTTCGCTTGAGTTTTGTGGCGAGTGTGACATCATCGCTGTGTTTGGGGAGGTTCGATTTGGGTGCGCGCGACATGATTTCGGCTAGCCGAGCGCATGATTTTTTTTTTTTATTTAAGACTCGAGCGAACAGTGTGAACAGTGCTGCAATTCATTTGAGTAGAATATGAAACACTTTGAAGAGATTTTGCCTGAAACAGTATGACTGTTCAGACATCTTCATGATCCGTGATCATAGAGATAACCAGATGACCAATAATTCTTGGCTAGAAATTGCTACAGCCGTGGTAAAGTTTGGAAAAACCTGAGGTATAAGTTTGTTAAAGACAAAAGAGGCCATGGCAAAAGTGGAGACCCACAATTACTGAAATATGTTTTTCTGTAGAAAATTGTTGAATTAAAAACAATTTAATAGTTACAAAACTATAATTAAGGAACAAAATATTTCTTTGATAACTGGAAAGGAATATTTGAACCTATCGGTTTACAATATACTGATGCCCTGTTTTTCTAGGCTTTATTTGTGATAATGGTGAGGAATGCCGGACCATTATCACCTTTTTAGCATAAGAAGAGGACAGAAACTATCCAGGCAGTAATGTGTCAATTGTGGAGCGGGCTAAATCTAAAAAAAAAACATCTGTATTTTTAAATAAGTGTACTTTTTTGGTTTTCTTCTTGCCATAATAAAACATATATTTGTAGAGCAACCCATGTCCCGTTGTCATTAATATTTTAATAAACTTTAATAGGTAAAACTGTCCAAGATTTGAACTAAAGCAAGTGATGCATCAAAACTTGATAAAAAAAATGTTTCAGCAATGATATAGTTTTTTTATATATAAAAAAGTTTAATCAGCATTACTGGAGGTTTAATTTCAGTGACAGATCTTGAATCTATTGTCCATGCTAATGGACAGACATATTTGAAAAAATCTTGATCTAAACTTTCAATGTTACAAAGGATTTTAAACTTTAATTAGTAAGGACATTCCCTCTTTTTTCATACAATCTATGAAATATTGGCAAACATATAAATAAACCTGATTAAAAACATTGTAAATGTGGCTTATGTCTGTGTCTGGAGTGAAGTGATGCCATGCTGCTTTTCAGTGTAATGGATTTTTTCTTCAAATTACAACATGCCGAGCCTTACTGCCTTTGAATTAGATTAAATGCTTAGGAATCACAAAAAACACGGGCTGACATGTGATTTCCACTGAAATGGACACCAGGTCCGAAGGGGTTAATTCTTTGAAACTTTTAGTTAAACTTAGCTTAACTACAGGGCAACAAGAGTTCAGTTCTGCTTAAAGTGTCTGTCAAACACATAAGAATCCTAAATGTAGTTGGATACTTAAGCCATGCTTAAATTCATGAATATGAAAAATGCATGAACTGCATCGCATTAAAGAAAGAAGGACAGCACAGGAAGAATTTCAAGCAAGAACACTTTTGTTAAAAAGTTAGTTCACCCCAAAATGAAAATTGTTCTTACGAATTTCTCGGTATCATGTCATTTAAACCTCTTGAGACCTTTGTTCATCATCGTACCACAAAACAAGATATTTTAGATGAAATTCGGGAGCTCTCTCAGACAGCAATGGTCCCGAGATGTTCAAAGTCCAGAAGAGGAACCAAAAACATTGACATTAATGCTGCGTCCCAATTCGCATACTTATACAACGCCCAAAAAGTATGTACTTCTTTTCGTGAAGGAAAAGTATATGCTTTTGAGTGTGCAACAGAAGAGTATGCAAGCTTTAGGACATACTGCTGCCTCGTTAACAGATCGTTATGTTGCTTAGTAACGTCCCTTGTCAATCATCCCGATACATCTTGCACATTTCTTTCATATTTAATTAACTACTTTATTTGAGAATCAGCAACAGGTTAATCTGCCATTCGTGAGTCTTTCGTGCAGAGAAATCTCCTCAGGTCGTTAGATAATTATGCATTCAGACGTTAATGTCTAAAGATATCTTGATATAAGGCCACATTGTTGTTGCATATGAAATAACAATTCCAGTACATGGAAAATATATTCCAGTTGACAAGATATTAATCAATAATCATTCAAACAACTTTACAGAAGCCTCTGCACTTGACGGTTGGTCTTGCCGGTTCAACATGTTTGTAGTTTATTTACACTTTTGACCCGAGTTTGTAGTTCAAATCAAATTCACGTCCAACACGCATTGTATTGTGGGAAATATTAGCGGTTAAGAGTATGGATGCTTCTACACTTCAAATCTTTGGAAATAGTAAACCATCCGGGAACCTTTGGCATACTCTTTTTAACATACTACGATTTGGGACATACTAATTCCATATTTGAATACTATTTAGGACGGATAGTATGTGAATTGGGACCCAGGAATAATATGACTTCAGTGATTCAACTGGAATCTATAAGAATTCTTTTTGTGCTTTGTTTGCCTGTTTTTGGCATCAGATCTGGCAATATGAGAATATTTACAATTGCGCTGCTGAGTCTATTGACAATATGTTGTATTGCCCATAGTAAACACACACCCGATGAACTGATGACGAAGAGAAGACAAAGGTAAACAAAGTAAATTTTACAGTTTTTTTTGTGCTAAAACTGTTCTTTGAGCTTCGTATGATCACAGTCGAACTACTAAAGTCACATGGAAGGTTTTGATAGTGTTTTTGGTTCATTTTCAAGACTTTTAATGTCTCTGTTGCTGTCTATGAAGCATCAGACAGCTTATTTGAAAAGCCTTCATTTGTCTTCCAACCCAGCAGGCCCACAACGTCATAAGACCTTAATATTAGGTTCGATGAACCTATGAAAATTCGATGTCTAGTCAGCGTCTAAGGACAAAATTGCTTTTTAAGTCCAATAATGATGTTAAGTAACGTTGATATTAGGTTGATTTTAGATTGTGTGGGAAAGTGATCAAAATCCAACGTTGAGCCAACATCTTAAGCCAATGTCATATTGATGTCAAATACCGAAATTTATTTGTAGGGTATGGCAACCAAGATCCAACGTCTGATAGACGTCATAGTGGTCGACGCAACGTCAAACTGCAACATCCTAAGACATTGATATTTGGTTGTTTTTAGATTGCATTTGAAAGTGAACAATCTTAAAACAAACTAGTTATTTACAACAGAATTTTTATTTTGGGTGAACTAACCCTTTAAATTACAAAGCTGACTAAATCTGGGAGAGGTCGAGCATTATGTACGCAGCCTCCTGGTTAAATATTTTGTCTCGGCAATGAAACTCAAAATAAGCCTTTTTGGAGGGCACTGTACTGTAAACCAGCAATGTGTTTACCACACAGATTGACCGTCCCGTCCTTCAATCTGTTCTACTCTGATCATCTGATCTAATCTCAATGTGAACACGCATCGCATAAGCCCTGACCTGGACACATGGGGCAGCAGCTGCCCTCCACAGTGAGCGGCTGATGGCAGGGTAAAGCAGGACAGCTGACAGTCGAACACAGGGTCTGGCCTTGCAGGCAGTAGCAGTGAGTGCAGCTGTCAATGTCCCATCGCTCCTCGTCCATGTATGTCTTCCCGTTGAAATGACACACAGCCCTTGGCGTAGCATCTGGTGAGGAGGTATGAGAAACACTCAGTCAGTCATATCATAAGGCAACTCAATTGACCTATCAGTAAGCTCCTCCCCTAAAATGCATATGAACCAGTGGAGTATTATTTGCAAGGGGGTTTTAGGTTTTAGTGCCAAAGAGAAACATTCTAAGATTAGTTTGATAGGGGTTTAATCCACTAAAACAGTGTTTCTCAACCATGTTCCTGGAGGACCACCAACATTGCATGTTTTGGATGTCTCTCTTGTCTGTCACACCCATTACAGGTCTTTCAGTTTCTGCTAATGATCTGATTCAGGTGTGTTTGGTGAAGGAGACATGGAAATGTGCAGAGCTGGTGGTCCTCCAGGGACATGGTTGAGAAACACTGCACTAAAAAGTTTAAAACAATATACCTGGGGTACTTATAACACTGATTTCTGGTATCCTGAGGATGGGAAATCATTTATTTTATTAATTTTCCACAGCAGAAAAAGACAACATATTCAACCATATCAATATCAGGGTTTAAGACTATTATGAATACAATTTCACACTGGCTTTTATAATAAATAGATTTTTAATTGTGCTTGATTTAAAGACTTTAAACAAATATTTATATAAGAAAAATAATCAAACCATATTGGAAAATATAATTAATGAATAAAACATTTGTTAAATTTTTGATTAAGGTTTATTGTTTGTGATTGGATGGGTGTTAGTCCTATTAGGTAGCTTTAAATGGTGACCGGTTTAAAATGATTTAAGACCTACAACAATATTTCCGTGAGTTTAATAATTTTTAAGGCCTAAAATCATTTTTTTTTTAATTTTAAGAAATTTTAAGAGTTTTTAAGACCCAGTGGACACCCTGATTATTCAACAACAGCATATGTACGTATTTAACTCTGCTAACGTCAATGTTCTATGTAATTTTTATGTGTAAACAAAGCCTTAACCTCAGTTAAGTTAGCCAGCTCAAAATAAGATTAGCAAACCTGCACCTATCAGTGCCATCCATATTAATCTGAATAATGTATAATTCAATCTTACCCTGCTATACATAAATAGTGTTGATCCTGGAAGTTTTGATCTGTGACCATAACGACCATACCCTGATGCTTATCTTGCTTGCATTGTGATCTGTAAACCCTTGCTTCCAAATTAATCTTGTTATCCTCAATATTTATTTTAAAGATGCCATAGGATGCTTGTTGAAAAACTAAAGTGGTAGAGCAGTGTTTTTCTATTTTAGCTAGAAAGAGTGAGTGAGCTATCTTTATGCCTAATCTAGTTAACCTTGTAACTTTAGAGAGTTGTGGATGAACTATAGGCTACATTATAATTATACTCAACAAAAGGGGCAGACTGAGATGTATTGTGTTGGTTAAACATAACATTAACTTATATAAAAACACAGACAGGACCTAACATCAACCTCTGTCTTAACAAATCAGTTATATACATAAGTTTAGTGCTGTTTTTTCACTCTAGAAAAAATCCCAGGAACTGCTGAATGATATGACCGGATGCATAAATGTGCATTAAACAAATAATATTCAGCAATTTGCTTGCATTTGTTACCTCATTACAAAAATATGCAGCAAATTTCCCAATATACACATTAAACTATCAAAGGATACAAATGAACAGACCTTATGCTTCTTTAGGATGACACTGAATAAACTTATGTAATAATATATACTATAGGTATCCTGTGGTTTAATAATATCCTGTATAATAGTAATATAATAATAAACCATATATCTTGCATCGTATTTAAATATTGTTGTAATCTCACTGGGGAAACATTGCAGCCAATCAAATTCTACGTGGGGTGTGCATATTAATAATCCTGTGTGATTCATGAGTCTGTGTTTTGTCTGACTGGCTTGTTTTTCACCAGAATTTTATACTGACAGGATCTACATGAGATTGGGGAAACAATGGCATTTGAGGCTCACTGTACACTATGTCATTTCCATGTACTAAGCTCTTATTATTCAGCGATGTCTATGTATTTTCAAAAGTTCAATCTATGGCAACTTTAAAATCTTTGATACCGTATATCCCCCAAAGTCCCCCCTAAATGCTTCCTGTCATCCTTCTGTTTTCAAAATGTATCAAAATCATTCTGGGACAAGGTTTTCACACAGACAGCTGACATTTTAAGATGGTTAACAACTGTATTTGTTTGACTAAGTAAGCAACTAGACCTGTCACAATAATCAATATATCAATTTATGGCACAACACATGGACATGATCATTTTTGGTGATGCAATATATATCGCAAATAGATAAAAACCAATTGTAGCAACATTTTAGCTGATTGTGCAACATCACTATCTATATTGGAGATGTCAGTGTCAACATGGTTAAAAAAACACTAAAGTATTTACTATGAATTACTATAGTATATTTTCATTTGAATGTCTGAAAATAGATCTGGTAGAGCAGTGGTTCCCACCCATTTTTTAACTGAGACCCCAATTTCCCCTCCACATTTTATGATATTATCACTCGTTTGCAGCAAGGATGACAAAAATGTTGTTGTTCAACCAAGCGGTATGTTTATTAATATATCTAGATATGTTTATGCACAAATAATTGCCTAATGTAAAATACAAAAGCAAAACATCAGTAGGCCATTTGTAACTGAAAAACGTAAGCTTTTGATCTTTAAATTAGCCCTATTTGAAATTCAATAATAAATATCAGTATTCACACTGGTGTATAAAGGGGAAAAAATAATTACAATTTAATGCTCGCATGTTATTAGTTATGCTTTATCAATCAGTGTGAGGACCGCTGCTGGCAGTGAGTAATAATTTGGTCAATACGTGGAGAGATCTCAGGGCAAGACGCATATCACGAAGCTGATCCCTCTCGTCTTCTGACAATGTTGCGATGTGATGTTTGACCATAATATTTTATAATGGTATCTTGGCCAGTTGTTTTGATTTATCTTTTCCAAATAATTCCTTGACAATCTTTGTTGCACATGGCAAAATCAAAGTTTCTGCAATTGTATTCCTTTTCATCGCAGTGGTTTTACAGCTACTGTGTACAATATTTGTAAAAGTTTTTCGAGAAAATGGAATAAAACCATAGTTCAGGTAACTATCTTGGTATTTCCTGAATTTCGTGTTTCCAGTGTTGCTTGGGTAATTACTAATGGCTGCTGAAGGCGAATCAGTGAGACTATGTTTATTTTGTGGAAGTAAACATAGTCTCACCATTTTTTGACATTGTTTTTCAGCCAGGGGATAAAATGAACTAAGGCAACATGAACGTTCCCCTAATTGTCCACTGCTAAAATATTTTTAAAATATGACACAACCCCCCACAGAGCATGCTAAGGCCCCCTTGTGGGCGGGGATTCCCCTGTTGGGAACTGCTGTGGTAGAGGCAGGGCTTGACATTAACACCCACCAACCCACCAATGGCGGGTAGATCTCAGCTCTGGCGGGTAATACAGCCGCTTCCACTAGCCACTTTGGCTGGTTGGAAATAATTTTAAATCGTAGTTTTCTTAAAGCAGGGTGTGACAATAAGGGTGGCCCAATATGCGTGCAAATGTGATCTCAGAATCGAGAAGCAGCACAACTGACAAAAATAAGAAAGCAGGTGAATACCTTTTGAGAGGATGGACAGGTGATGTGATGCGGGCGACTGTTAAAAATCGCGCACGCGCTTCAGTTTACTTGCGTGAAACTGTAGTGGAAACGCAACTGGTGCGATCGGTTCTCTTTGAAATAGACTAGACAAAAAGCGATGATCGTGCACCCACAGTCCTGCTGCTTTCAAGAGCTCAAGATTGGAAAACAAAATATATATCCTATTGTAAGCAGCAGCAATTACTGCTTTCATTTGAATTATTCTCTGAACAGATTATTAACAGGCCTAACATTAACCGTGTGCACGTTATCATCCTTTCATTATCACTCACGGTATGTTTTTACCTGCTTTCTTTTGCTTACATTTATTTTTGTTAATATAGTTTAATTATCAACCTTTACAATAACATTGCTTTAATATGAGATTAACTCCATTTATGTGTAGTAACTGCTGATCTGGGACCTTTAGCCTGGACAGATTACTGTGCATATGTTAAATACATGACAATAGATCTTTTTAAATGTCAATTTTTTAAAAAAAGAAAGGTTTTGTTGAATAAAAAGTGCATGTATGCAGCTATATTTGCTTGTTTTGACACATTTAAAATGTGTGGCTAAGAAACAACTATTTCTTTTTGGTGTGGTCAGAGATAAATTTGGTAAATCCTTAATTTTGAGCCCTAAAAAGTCATGTTAAATAAAAAACTAATTGCAATGCGACACAAACCATTTGCTCAAGCACAGTGAGCAAGCTCATACACAGCACACACAAAAAGTGAATTGAATGAGGAGGCATGTGGACATAACACAAAATCTAAATCAAGTAGTAGGTACTTGGTGAAGTAGGTAGTACAGCAAGAAGGTCGCTGGTTCGAGCCTCGGCTGGGTCAGTTGGCGTTTCTGTGCGGAGTTTGCATGTTCTCCCTGTGTTCGCGTGGGTTTCCTCCGGGTGCTCCGGTTTCCCCCACAGTCCAAAGACATGTGGTATAGGTGAATTGGGTTGGCTAAATTGTCCGTAGTGTATGTGTGTAAATGCAAGAGTGTATGGATGTTTCCCAGAGATGGGTTGCAGCTGGAAGGGCATTCGCTGCGTAAAACATATGCTGGATAAGTTGGCGGTTCATTCCGCTGTGGCGACCCCGGATTAATAAAGGGACTAAGCCGAAAAGAAAATGAATGAATGAATATCACATTTATTCATATAAAATATATATTCAAAACAACAAAATTGTGGCTAGTGACAATGGCAAGTGGCTAGTAATGTTGGAAATCTACTAGCCACAGTGGCTGGTGATAAAAAAAGTTAAGGTCAAGCCCTGGGTAGTGGATATCGCAGACTCTGTTATGGTTTATCTTTCACTTCGTTGTCGTTGTCACATTCTGATTCCAATGCCTAATTATTAAATTCTTAAAATATTATAATTAAGTGAGATATTCTTAAGAATAAAATATTATGTGTTCTTGGGGGAGAGTACCTGCCTTGTGATGATATTATATAGTCATTCTGGCCTTATACCGCATAATGAGTGGCATAGAACGGTCTTAAAATGACAATAATAATTCTTATCGCAATATATTTTGGAGCAATACATTGTACAAAAAAAACAGATATCGTGACAGGCCTATAAGTAACAGTAACTAAGTGAGTGGGGCTTATCGATGGGCTAATTCGGTTGTTGGATCATGGGGACACATTTACATACCTAGACAGTATGGACAGCACTGGCCCTTTCTGAGTACGGGTCGAGCACAGTTGACCGGTGGGCAGGACTCAGAGAAGCAGCTGATGGCTCCGTCTAGACACACACAGCTGGAGCAGACGTTGGGCTTCCAGGACTCGGCCGCCAGGAAGATATCGCCATCCTCATTTCTGCAGTAGCTGGGCATGCTGTCATTACTTGGTGTCTGAGGGGTGACTGGATCATCTGGAGAAAGACACACATCAGCCTTTATTTACTATAGAGTTGTTAAAGGTTCCATGAAATGAAAATAAAGTTTTTTAGATGTTAGTATCAGTATTGGTTGTTTTTAGGATATCTATAAGGTAGTGTGCACCAAAACAATGACAAAATTCATGTTTAGGAAATACAAAATTGATATGAACATCTAAAGCTTGTAATCTGTCACTAAAGAAATTAATGGTTTTATTCACGTCCCCTCATACTTGAGTTTCTCATTAAATCGTGACCAATCAAATGCTCTCTAGTAACAGACATTCTCTGTCCCCTACAAGACGCTTCAAATTTGATGAGCTTGAGCTCAACCACTCTCACTGGGGGAGCGGCAATAAAACAAAATGCTATTGGCTGTTTTTTAAAAGAGGAGGAGCTACTGTAAGATCTTACGTCAAATATCAAATTAAAAATACACATTTCAAAGCACTTCATGGGACCTTAATAGGCATAATTCACTTAAAAAGATAATTCTGGAACCATTTGCTCACCAAAATTATGTTTCAAAACTAATTTATTTTGTTTATTTTATTTATTTATTTTTCATAATTTTTAATTTAATTTATTTATTCTGTATTTATTTAGTTTGTTTATTTTATTAATTAATTTATTTATTTATACATTTTTATTTTATTTATTTATTTTGTTTATTGTATTTCTTTCTTTATTTTATTTATTTACTTTTGATATTTTTTTATTTTATTTATTTATTATTTATTTAGTTTGATTATTTTATTTATTTATTTAGAATTTTTCATTTTTTAATTTTAAATTTATTTATTTTTTATTTGTTAATTTATTTATTTTTTAAATTTAATTGTTTATTTATTCATTATTTATTTATTATTAGTTTTATTTATTTATTTATGTTATTTATTTATATATATTTTTATTTTCTATTTTATTTTTATTTATTTATTTATTTATTATTATTTTAATCATTTTTTATTAAATTTTATTTATTTTGATTTATTTATTTATTTATTTACTGTTTATTTATTATTATTTTAATTCATTATTTATTTTGTAATTTATTTATTCATTTATTTTATTTAATTAATTAATTAATTTTTTTATTATTATTTTCATTTATTTATTTATTCTGGTCAACACAAAAGTTGATATTTTGAAGCATTTTGAAGCATATTAAGCAACTGCTGGTTCTTGTTTACTTTCAGACTATGGAGAACAAAAAAATACTATGGAAGTTAAGGTGAACCAGATAAAATTTTTTTAAAATATATTCAGTCTTGAGCAGAAGACAGAAATTCTTAGAGACAGAATTGTAATTTTTGAACTACCCCTTTTTAAAACACAAAAAAAGTTGAACTTCCAACTAAACCTCTAACTGACAACCTACTTTGACTAAAACACAAATGACTCAAGCTCAAACAATCTGAGCTTGAAACAAATCTACATCTCTCCCTCGTTTCATTTAGAAACTTGATTGTTGGGAACATTTTCAACAGCAAAAGAAAGTTTGCTGAAACATCCTTTGAAATGTGCATCCGTTATATTTCCTTTGTCATCTTCAGCTCCGAGTGTTGATCACGCACTCCTGAGTCATGCAGTATTCATCATTTCCACCAAACGCATGCATTATGCACAGTCACTTTTAGTTAACTTTCCTCCCTTCATAGGTGTCACATGCCTCTACGCTCCAAAAGTTCTCACAATAATGTAACTTTTAAATAAATAAAGCCTTTGCGGCTCCCTTGATTCTACTTGTACAACATCCAAATATCACAGCTACTTTCCATGACCTCTTTTTGTCAGCTTTGAAACTGAAAGGTCTCCTGAAGTGCCTTGAAATGCGCAACTTTGTTCAGATGTGCAATGTAATTTCAACTGAAGCTTGAAGGTGGGAGATATTGAGAAGCTCCTCCCCTTTTTAAAACAGCCAATAGCATTTCATGTAAGTCACAGCTTAAGTCTTTGAGCTAAAGTTGGTGTGACATTTATGTGAAACTAGAAAAGTTCGTAGACAAACTTTATGGTGTCTTGAGAAAGCCTAGTCTGAAAATTTGAAATAGTTTTAAATTTTAATTACCTGAAGTAGCTTGAAGCAGTTGGCATAGATAGATACGTACAGTGCATATATCTTAGCATGTTTCTAGTATGGATTGGCATGATTCTAGTTAGGCAGTTGATAGGGGGTTCAAAGTGGTTGCTAAGGTGTTGCTAAGTGGTTGCTAGGATGTTCGTAATGGTTGCTAGGGTGTTCTGAATGGTTCCTTAGGATATCTAGACGGTTGCTAGGGTGTTCTGAGTGGTTGCTAGGCAGTTGCTAAGGCATTGCTAGGGTGTTTTGACTGGATGATAAGGTGTTGCTAGGCGGTTGCTAGGTTGCAGAGGCGTTGCTAGGTGGTTGCTAGGCAGTTGCTTGGTTGTTCTGAGTGGTTGCTAAGGCATTGCTAGTTGGTTGCTAGGGTTTTCTAGGTGATTGCTAAGATGTTGCTAGGCGGTTGTTAAGGTGTTTTGAGTGGTTGCTAAGGCGTTGTTAGGGTGTTCTAAGTAGTTGCTAAGGCGTTGCTAGGGTGCTCTGATGGGTTGCTAAGGTATTGCTAGGTGGTTGCTATGATGTTCAAGGTGGTTGCTAAGGAATTGCTAGGTGGTTGCTAGGGTGTTTCAGGTGGTTACTAAGGCGTTGATAGGTGGTTGCTAGGGTGTTTTATGTGGTTGCTAAGATGTTGCTAGGCAAGAGCTAGGGTGTTCTGAGTGGTTGCTAAGGCGTTGCTTGGTGGTTGCTAGGGTGTTCTAAGTGCTTGCTAAGGCATTGCTAGGCAGTCGTTAAATTGTTTTGAGTGGTTGCTAAGGCATTGCTAGGTAGTTGCTAAGGTGTTGCTGGGCGGTTGCTAAGGTGTTCTAGGTCGTTGCTAAGGTGTTGCTAGGGTGTTCTGATTGGTTGCTAAGGTGTTAGTAGGTGGACGCTAAGGTGTTGCTAGGTGGTTGCTAAGGTGTTGCAAGGTGGCTGCTAGGGCATTGCTAGGTGGTTGCTTAGGTGTTGCTAGGTTGTTGCTAGGTGGTTACTAAGGTGTTCTGAGTAGTTGCTAGGCAGTTACTAACATAAATTAGCATGGTTCTAGAACGAATCAGCATGTTGTTAGCATGTTTCAAGCACAAATTTGCATTTTGTTAGCATGGTACTAGCATAAACATGTTGTTAGCATGAATTTTATATGAATTAGCACATAGCAAGTATGTTTATAGTATGAATTAGCATTGAATTAGCTAGTATGATTAGTATGTTTGTTAGTATGTTTCTAGTATGATACTCTAGTATATATTGTATCTAGTATAGTTGTTAGCACGAATTGGTATGTTGTGAGTATGTCTAATGTTAAGTCAATGGCATTTTTTTACAATGGAAGTCTATTGGACAGTTGCTAGGGTGCCGTAAGTGGTTGCTAGGGTGTGACTAGAAAGTTGAAAGGTCATCAGTGATTGGCAGATCGGTAGTCTGTGTTAAATGAGCTCAACCTTAAGTCTGCATGACAGTCTGGCACAAAGTTATGAGGTCACAAAGTTCGGTCCAATTTTAAGTCAATGGGATTTATCTGAATTTTCTGGGACAGTGTTTGGAAAACCAATCAATTGGAAAAGATATAGCAACATAATTCAGTATAGTTTGGAGGTTTAGAGTGAGTTTGGTGGTTTTAGGAGGAGATGCATTCTTAAAATAGTCTAAGAGGAAGAGGAAGAATATTGAGTTTATGTAGTATGACAGTATGTTGGCTTTCTCAAGCCAGCATAACTAGATTTCATTCACCCCAATAATAAGAATTTACACCATCTGAATCATTTATTACCTACAATATATTAAGTAGTGCATTTTGTACCATTGACCATATAGAAAAAGTGTAGTTTTGAACGTCTTAGTTGCCTGTATTCTGACTGTGTAGGGTTCCTCCTTTCATTCTTATTAATATTAACAAAATGGAGTAGTTCACAACAGCCCTGTGCCAACTTTATATTTTCTGATGCCTTCAAGTTTTGGTGAACCCTCAGTATGAATGCTGTTAGTATGTGATTGATTTCATTCATGTCTTCTAGAGGCTGAAGATTTTATGTACTAGAAATCATTTGATTGGTCAAAAAATAGTTGATTCTTATTGGCAGAAGTGAAAAGTGTTAAATGCTTATATCTTCTAAATGAGAGTTTTGTCCTGGTTTGGAACACGCCAGCTTAAAACCAAGCATTATAACTATAAATATAATTATATCGATAAATATATTTGCGCCCACGTTGACAAATGATAATAATCTGTTTATTTTTAGTTCATGCTTTTCATTTGGCATTACCCATTCTAACCTGAAGGTGCCCACTGTGTGTTTTGACCAGTGAATCCAGCTTGTGTAATCAATAATTATACAGTGTAGTAGTGGCATAAATACATGCATTATTTTCCTCAGCATTTGTAAAGGAGACAAAACGAAGATGCCAATACTAGCAATTGATACCTGAGGTTCTATGTATTTTTTAAATCACTCAGTCCCATACCGTGGTAAAGTTAGTTTGATGTTTGAAATTCTTTGGCCCTGTTATAGTTTGAGCCAAAACTACTTTAGATAGACATAAATATGTGCCCTTTATGTTGCACAAAGCTTAATTTCCCGATTAAAAAATAACAAATTAACCATATGAATAAATTAAACAATTCAATCATATGAAATTTTATAACAAAACCAGGACCAAAATGTTCAGAAAAACATCCTGGTTATTGCACAAGACTCTGTTTTTTTTAAATTAGCTCTTTATCTATTTTATAATATTTTCAAAATAACTTTTAATGTAAAAAATGTAATAATCATTTAAACTCTAACACAATTTGAGATGAAGAAATCAAATCAACTGTAAAAGTGTCTGAATATTATTCTCTATGATGCACAAGCTTTGATTTTTACAGTTAGCTCTGTTGTTTTTATATACAGTACTGAATCCATATTTTCAGCATATAAGAAATCAAACCAACTCTAAAATTGTCTAAATATTATTCTATAAATATTAGACTATTATTGTCTAAATATTATTATAATATATATATTTTTTAAATCAAGAAATTAAGCCTTGTGCAACATAAAGGGCACATATTTAAGTCTCTGATGTAGTTTTGGCTCAAACTATAACAGGAGCAAAGAATATAACTGGTTTGAAACAGAATGTCTAATGAACGTCAAACGTCAAACTAACTTTACCACGGTATTTCACAGCGTGTAACCAATTGTTTCCATCATAGTCATTATCTTAATCATAATTTAATCCAGGGGTATTCAACCTTTTAGGACACACGCCCAATAATCAGATTTACTCTAGTAAACATAAAAATCGTCATCATAACTTACTCGAGTGCACGCCTTAATAGGTGCTGGCGCCCCTGATCTAATCATATCTTAATCATCATCTAGTCAAGCAGAGTTTAGTCGTTTATTAGCTGGGAAAAGTCTGAAAGTGATCCCAAAGATATAATTTCTCTACATCTTTACCATTATAGTTTGGTATGAACTCTGCAGTTCACTGTAAATAGCGTTGGGTTCCACATAATTCCTTCATGTTGTCCCAACACAAATCAATTAAGTTAATTTAATCATTATTACAAATTTAGGCGAATTGAACATAGAACAATTACATTGTCCCAAAAAAAACCTAACAGTTGTTAAAAACTGTTAAAAAAAACATTTTCGTTAACTGAAATAAAAATAAAAACGATTTTGTTTTTAAAACTTGAACTAACTGAAACTGTATTGTGTACATACAAAACGAACTGAAACTAAAATGAATTATAGCAAAAACGTCTTTCGTTTTTGTCTTTGTGAATGTGTTTAATACAGACTGTATACCTCATGAACGAATCCTTATTTTTAACCTAATCATCTAAGCGTTCACTAATTCACTAAATCGAACTGAATTATTAGAAATGATTCGCGTCTCCAGTAACGTTAAGAACTTATTCACACAAACTATTTACTTTATAACATGTCCAATATCCTCCTTTGAATCGAAATATACCAATATATACTGAGTTATTCAGTTATTAGAACAGTAAACACAGATAACAGATTTGACATGCGGTGAACCGATAATACTGTGCATGCGTGATTCAGTGAACCGAACACAAAAAGTACAGTCCATGACAGCCTGCTGTGATTGAACTAAACTGCAGCTCGGGTAAACCCAATTTGGAAGCTTCCAAACTTGGAAAGATTGAAACAAAAGATCTAGTTCGCGTTAAAGATCCGAACTTCCCATCATATATTTTACTTAAGGAAGCTATCTTGTGGGCTGTATTTGAATTTGAGGATGGGTAGATGATAATGGTAGATGGTAGTGTTCTTGTGTCAAAAATTGTAGTCCATCTTTGGTTGAGTTTTTATTATACAATATTTATTCTGATGCTTCTGAATCTTGCACCTAACAAATATCCTAAATTATAAAAAAAACGAACAGCAAACAAAAAAACTAAAACTAATACTGAAACTAATAAAAACTAAACAAACTAAGCAATTTCAAAAAATAGAAACTAATAAAAACTAGTAAATCTGCCTCTAAAATCGAATTAAAACTGAAATCTGGAAACAAAAAGTCAAAATGAAAATAAAAACTAAAACTCATGAAAATCCAAAACTATTAGAACGTTAGTATCAACTCATTTTAAATCAGTGGTTTGAACAAGCAAAAAAAGTCATTTTTTGAGTGTTGCTATACATTCAGAATGATTTTTAGAGCTCAATCTTTATAGTTGTCGTGCTTGGTGTGAACAACCCTTTATAGATGACTTTAACACCAACATATTTATACTGACACTCAAAAAATTGTCTTTTGATTTGAGGGAGAATAGATGTTTTGGTTGGACACCGCACCTGGACAGTGTGGGCAGCAGGAGTCCTGTGTTCTGATTGGGCTGTTGCAGAGAAGAGGCGGGCAAACCTCGGTCTCACATAGCACTCCGGCCGCTGTGGCAGGTACATTGAGTGCAGGAATCGATGTTCCACGTCTCTCCTTCCACGAAATACTCTCCTCCTGGAGCCAAACACACTGACGCCTCGCTCAGCTCAGGCTTATGGGAAACTGGACTCTTCTAAGAAAGAAAATCAGAGTTTTAACTTAAAAAGACATGCTACTTTTCACTGTTCTAAAGAGATCATATAAGCATTGCCAGTGAGTAATTGGAGTGTTTTAAGTCTTAAGTTTTAATTCTTCTGTTCACCATTATTATAAGATATATACAGTTTAACTCAGAATTATCAAACCCCCCTTTGATTTTTTTTTCTTTTTAAATATTTCCTAAATGATGTTCAACAGAGCAATGAAATTTTCACAGTATGTCTGATAATATTTTGTTCTTCTGGAGAAAGTCTTATTTGTTTTATTTCGGCTAGAATATTTTTCTTTTAAAACTTTTCTTAAAACCATTTTAAGTCAATATTATTAGCCCCTTTAAGCTATATTATTTTTCAATAGTCCTACAGAAACAACCACTGTTCTACAATAACTTGCCTAATAACCCTATCCTGCCTAGTTAACCTAATTAACCTAGTTAAGCCTTACATGTCTCTTAAGCTGTATGTCTTGAAAAAAATATCTTTCTCCGTAAAAACAGAATGGGGGAAAAAAAATAAACAAGGGGGGCTGAATAACTCTGGGGGAGTTAAAAATTCAGACATCAACTGTATATTACTCTTAATTATTAGAAATTATTATTGGTGCTCAGTAGGCATGGGCCGGTAAAGTTCTGACGGTATGATAACCTCGCGTAAAAATAATACATTTCACGATATGACAGTATTTTAATACTGCCTCTAAAATATGTTCTTTTTTTTAAATAATCTGGGTAAAAAACATGGTATATCTATTTTTCTCAACATTTCAAATATTTCAAAACAATAAATGTCGGCAAAGATTAAATGACTTCTGCTGTCTTAATTACTTTCAAAAATACAGATTTTTTTCAACTTGAAATATCTTTGGATATAAGTAAGCCTCTGCACTGTTCAGCTCTACAGCATGCTGGATGTTGGTTTATATTTGTTTTTCAGATGTTTCCAGTGACTAGACTTTTCTGACAGGGTATTCGAATGTCAGTATGTTGTGGGACTGCTATACAGGAGTTATTATTATGGATTATAGATCGTGAAATTTTTTAAAGCATGACGGTAAAACATGAACGCGGTTATAGATATATTAAAACATAAGCTTGTTTGTTGTAAAAATTTGTAATAATGAAATATAAAAAATACTAATTTGTGTATCTCCTTAATTCCGGGTGCAGCTGTGGCTGGTGTATTCTGGGAAATTTTCTTACCCCTTGGTTTCAAGTGTGGTCCTGAAAAATCTTCGTTCAAAGGGCTATTTCACCTCTTCCCCTTAGCCCTTCAAGCTAAAGAGAATTTGGACACCCCTACCCCTTGATATGAATGCGCAAAACGAGGGGTAGGGGTAAGGGGAAGGGCTAAGGGGTAGAATTGGGATTGGGCCTTAATTTAAATGGTTCCAGGTCCAAGTTCACTGCCATGTGGTGTCCTTTATTAAATTACTTCCAAAGTCAAATGTAATTGTAAGTGGACAAAATGAGGCTGATGCTGTCAAGTTTTGCTTGTGTTCCACTGATGTTTACATTTTTTAAATGCTGGGTTCCACACAATCGATTTGTGTTGGGACAACATGAAGGAATTAAGTTAACTTATTGGTTTTTACAAATTTAAGTGGATTGAACATAAAACATTTAAGCTGTCCCAAAACAAATAAAAAATCTCATGAAAATAATATATCCATACAGAAAATGTATTTTTAATTTATACTTCAATTCTTGCATGTTTTGCAACAGATAAATGCAGCCTTGCTTTATGACTAAAGCATACCTGTCAACCCTGTGTTTTGGAATTATTTAATAATAACTTACTAGTTGGGTTAAATATTTGGTGCTTTGTTGGTTATTTTTAACGTTTATTGGGTTATTTATTTAATACTCAACCAGTTGGGTTAAAATTTCAACAGTCAACTAAATTAACTGACACAGAAGAGCTGTATTATTATGCGTACATAATGTTGTTTTTTGCGTTATAAAGTTCATTTAAGCTCTAACACAATAATGTTGTTGTTTTATGTCCTGTGTCATGTGTTTTATCCGTTTCATTATCACTCTTAATTGTTGTTGATACAAATGTGCACATCATAGCCGATTAATTAACGGATAAAAATGCTTAAGTATCTGAAACTTAAAATGTAATTGAAATAAAGCATTTCAATATTTTTGAAAAACTGTGTGTTATTTTTTCACACACTAGTAGTAGTAGTAATAGTAGAAATTGTAATACCCATAGGCGTTCTGGTCTAAAAAGGAGGCGTGTTGAGGCGCATTGCTGAGGCGCATTGCCATTTTGAGGAACTTAATAGACTGTTCAATAGATCAGATCAAAGCTGGTCTATTGTCCAGCGCAGAGCACGTAAGTTGTGCGCCTCGCTTACACATTGCTTAATACACACAGGATGTACAGCAATACACAAATATCTTTACAAATAAAAAAGAATTAAAGGATTAAAATATTAAAAAATTATAATTATAGATTATATTACTTCATAATTTGCTTTTATATTATAGCAGTATTATTTATCATATGCATATTTATATTTTGTTCTTTAAAAAAACAAGTTTAGATTTGTCCACCTGTCAGTTTTAGACCATATGGGTCATAGCAGGTGTATATGGATATAACTCCATATATTTGCTGGAAATTAGAACTGAATTTAGAAATAGTTTTGAAAACAAATATTTGTGCTTGACAAACAAAATTAATTATGTAGGGTAATAGATATCTGTGCGTACAAGAAGTTTCCTATCCACTAGAGTGAAAGCGAAAGTAAAAAATTAAGAGGCTCATCTCTCATTCTGGCACTGTAGATGCTCTGTTTAACTGTTTTCCTCTTGAGTGAAGGTTCAGTTTTTCCACTTACAAAGTCCACCATGTAAATAGCAAATATGTCCGCTATAGCGGCGCAACTGGCTCTTAAAGGGATGTGGGAGATGAGACTCTGTTTATTCTCAAAACACATCTATAACTCATTAAGAGAATAAGCTCAACCCTGTTAGACCATGCGCCACGGCGCAAAGCTGATTTTTCCATCCTTAAAATAGCAAAAGTGGATTCTGACACGTCCTTAATGTGTTTCCGCCCTGCGCTTTGGACTTTGCGCATAGATCATCAAAATAGAGCCCTAAGTGGTGAAAGCACCCTCAGCCTTTAAATTGCATTTTAAGCTGCATACTAGTATCTTGAAAATATTTAGTCAATATTATTTACTGTCATCATGGCAAAGATAAAATAAATCAGTTATTAGAAATAAGTTATTATAACTATTATGTTTAGAAATGTGCTGAAAAAATCTTCTCTCCGTTAAACAGAAATTAGCGGGGGAATATACAGAGTGGGTAATAATTCAGGAGGGCTAATAATTCAGACCTCAACTGTATATATGAACAGTAACAATAAATATTTGTGTTGTACTCCCAAACGTACCTCTAAACTGTGGCATAATATCATTTTCGCTGTGAGTGGGCCAGGCTGGTTGATGTCTGGACTTGTCTCCTCGTTGGTCCGTCTTCTCGATGGGCACATTCGTAGGAGCGTAACTCTCTGTAATTATAACATCACAGACACAGAAGCACAATGAGAGAGAGAGAGAGAAGAGCGTGTGAGAGAAAAGTACACCATATAAAGTGTAACTACATTAAGAGGAGAGTTGCGAAGTGCTCCTTTCAGAACAAGCGGAATGGGGTCAGTGTGAAATTGCGGGTCGTCGGCTAATTAAAAGCTCATCTTCAGAGCTGCGGTCTTGGAGTGGGAGAAAGCACCGAAGGGTGAGTGATTACCCAGAATGCACACGACACTACTCTCAACCCCCTCATTGATCTCAAGCCAAGTGACACAGCAATAAAGAAGGCCGTGATCAATGACATTATCTCCCAAATGCAAAGAGAGCTAATTTAGCCTCTGTCCAACTCCGACTTAATCAATCCTTTTAAATGATTCATCTCAACGAGTCCGTATTTAGACGAAAGACCCATTCAATTAGAGAGAATGTTCTAAGTAAACACTGCTTTATGAGAGCCAGACAGAGATGAGAGAGACAAGCAGATTAAGAGAGGGAGAGAGTGTGTGAAAAACGGGAGAGAGACAAAATACAGACAGCAAATGCAGGGTGCTTGAATTAGAGATACTGGTATTTATTCATTGTGAAGAAGGCTCTAGTTGTTTTCATCCTGTTTAGTTCATAAAGGGAAAAAAAGAGCATAGAATTAGGAAATGAAGCAGGATTAAAGGGATAGTTTACCCTGAAAACTAACATTAACTCATTATCAAAACCTGGTTTATACTTGCAAAATACTTCGCTTGAGTTTTGTGGCGAGTGTGATGTCATCGCTGTGTTTGCGGAGGTTCGATTTGGATGCGCACGACATGATTTCGGCTGGCGGAGCGCATTATTATTTTTTTTTATTTAAGACTCGAGCGAACAGTGTGCACAGTGCTGCAATTCATTGAGTAGAATATGAAACACTTTGAAGAGATTTTGCCTGAAACAGTATGACTGTTCAGACATCTTCATGATCCATGATCATAGAGATAACCAGATGACCAATAATTCTTGGCTAGAAATTGCACAGCCGTGGGAAAGACAGTTTTGTAAAAGTTTGGAAAAACCTGAGGGATAAGTTTGTTAAAGACAAAAGAGGCCATGGCAAAAGTGGAGACCCACAATTACTGAAATATGTTTTTCATTAGAAAATTGTTGAATTAAAAACAATTTAATAGTTACAAAACTATAATTAAGGAACAATTATTTCTTTGATAACTGGAAAGGAATATTTGAACCTATCGGTTTACAATATACTGATGCCCTGTTTTTCTAGGCTTTATTTGTGATAATGGTGAGGAATGCCGGACCATTATCAACTTTTTAGCATAAGAAGAGGACAGAAACTATCCAGGCAGTAATGTGTCAATTGTGGAGCGGGCTAAATCTAAAAAAAAAACATCTGTATTTTTAAATAAGTGTACTTTTTGGTTTTTCTTCTTGCCATATAAAAACATATATTTGTAGAGCAACCCATGTTCTGTTGTCATTATATTTTAATAAACTTTAATAGGTAAAACTGTCCAAGATTTGAACTAAAGCAAGTGATGCATCAAAACTTGATAACAAAAATGTTTCAGCAATGATATAGTTTTTTTTATATATAAAAAAAATTTAATCAGCAGTAATTTCAGTGACAGATCTTGAATCTATGTCCATCCTAATGGACAGACATATTGAAAAAATCTTGATCTAAACTTGCAATGTTACAAAGGATTTTAAACTTTAATTAGTAAGGGCAATCCTTCTTTTTTCATACAATCTATGAAATATTGGCAAACATATCAATAAATCTGATTAAAAACATTGTAAATGTGGCTTATGTCTGTGTCTGGAGTGAAGTGATGTCATGCTGCTTTTCAGTGTAATGGATTTTTCTTCAAATTACAACATGCCGAGCCTTACTGCCTTTGAATTAGAGTAAATGCTTAGGAATCACAAAAAACACGGGCTGACATGTGATTTCCACTGAATGGACACCGGGTCCGAAGGGGTTAATTCTTTGAAACTTTTAGTTAAACTTAGCTTAACTACAGGGCAACAAGAGTTCAGTTCTGCTTAAAGTATCTGGCATAAGAATCAAAGTATATGTTATGCCTTAAAGTATCATAAGGCATAACACATAAGAATCCTAAATGTAGTTGGATACTTAAGCCATGCTTAAATTCATGAATATGAAAAATGCATGAACTGCATCGCATTAAAGAAAGAAGGACAGCACAGGAAGAATTTCAAGCAAGAACACCTTTGTTAAAAAGTTAGTTCACCCCCAAAATGAAAATTGTTCTTACGAATTTCTCGGTATCATGTCATTCAAACCTCTTGAGACCTTTGTTCATCATCGTACCACAAAACAAGATATTTTAGATGAAATTCGGGAGCTCTCTCAGACAGCAATGGTCCCGAGATGTTCAAAGTCCAGAAGAGGAACCAAAAACATTGACATTAATGCTGCGTCCCAATTCGCATACTTATACAACGCCCAAAAAGTATGTACTTCTTTTCGTGAAGGAAAAGTATATGCTTTTGAGTGTGCAACAGAAGAGTATGCAAGCTTAGGACATACTGCTGCCTCGTTAACAGATCGTTATGTTGCTTAGTAACGTCCCTTGTCAATCATCCCGATACATCTTGCACATTTCTTTCATATTTAATTAACTACTTTATTTGAGAATCAGCAACAGGTTAATCTGCCATTCGTGAGTCTTTCGTGCAGAGAAATCTCCTCAGGTCGTTAGATAATTATGCATTCAGACGTTAATGTCTAAAGATATCTTGATATAAGGCCACATTGTTGTTGCATATGAAATAACAATTCCAGTACATGGAAAATATATTCCAGTTGATAAGATATTAATCATAATCATTCAAACAACTTTACAGAAGCCTCTGCACTTGACGGTTGGTCTTGCCGGTTCAACATGTTTGTAGTTTATTTACACTTTTGACCCGAGTTTGTAGTTCAAATCAAATTCACGTCCAACACGCATTGTATTGTGGGAAATATTAGCGGTTAAGAGTATGGATGCTTCTACACTTCAAATCTTTGGAAATAGTAAACCATCCGGGAACCTTTGGCATACTCTTTTTAACATACTACGATTTGGGACATACTAATTCCATATTTGAATACTATTAGGACGGATTAGTATGTGAATTGGGACCCAGGAATAATATGACTTCAGTGATTCAACTGGAATCTATAAGAATTCTTTTTGTGCTTTGTTTTGCCTGTTTTTGGCATCAGATCTGGCAATATGAGAATATTTACAATTGCGCTGCTGAGTCTATTGACAATATGTTGTATTGCCCATAGTAAACACACACCCGATGAACTGATGACGAAGAGAAGACAAAGGTAAACAAAGTAAATTTTACAGTTTTTTTTGTGCTAAACTGTTCTTTGAGCTTGTATGATCACAGTCGAACTACTAAAGTCACATGGAAGGTTTTGATGGTGTTTTTGGTTCATTTTCAAGACTTTTAATGTCTCTGTTGCTGTCTATGAAGCATCAGACAGCTTATTTGAAAGCCTTCATTTGTCTTCCAACCCAGCAGGCCCACAACGTCATAAGACCTTAATATTAGGTTAGATTTAGGTTGTGATGTCAGGTAACCAAATTCGATGTCTAGTCAGCGTCTAAGGACAAAATTGCTTTTTAAGTCCAATAATGATGTTAAGTAACGTTGATATTAGGTTGATTTTAGATTGTGTGGGAAAGTGATCAAAATCCAACGTTGAGCCAACATCTTAAGCCAATGTCATATTGATGTCAAATACCGAAATTTATTTGTAGGGTATGGCAACCAAGATCCAACGTCTGATAGACGTCATAGTGGTCGACGCAACGTCAAACTGCAACATCCTAAGACATTGATATTTGGTTGTTTTTAGATTGCATTTGAAAGTGAACAATCTGAAAAACAAACTAGTTATTTACAACAGAATTTTTATTTGGGTGAACTAACCCTTTAAATTACAAAGCTGACTAAATCTGGGAGAGGTCGAGCATTATGTACGCAGCCTCCTGGTTAAATATTTTGTCTCGGCAATGAAACTCAAAATAAGCCTTTTTGGAGGGCACTGTACTGTAAACCAGCAATGTGTTTACCACACAGATTGACCGTCCCGTCCTTCAATCTGTTCTACTCTGATCATCTGATCTAATCTCAATGTGAACACGCATCGCATAAGCCCTGACCTGGACACATGGGGCAGCAGCTGCCCTCCACAGTGAGCGGCTGATGGCAGGGTAAAGCAGGACAGCTGACAGTCGAACACAGGGTCTGGCCTTGCAGGCAGTAAGCAGTGAGTGCAGCTGTCAATGTCCCATCGCTCCTCGTCCATGTATGTCTTCCCGTTGAAATGACACACAGCCCTTGGCGTAGCATCTGGTGAGGAGGTATGAGAAACACTCTAGTCAGTCATATCATAAGGCAACTCAATTGACCTATCAGTAAGCTCCTCCCCTAAAATGCATATGAACCAGTGGAGTATTATTTGCAAGGGGGTTTTAGGTTTTAGTGCCAAAGAGAAACATTCTAAGATTAGTTTGATAGGGGTTTAATCCACTAAAACAGTGTTTCTCAACCATGTTCCTGGAGGACCACCAACATTGCATGTTTTGGATGTCTCTCTTGTCTGTCACACACCCATTACAGGTCTTTCAGTTTCTGCTAATGATCTGATTCAGGTGTGTTTGGTGAAGGAGACATGGAAATGTGCAGAGCTGGTGGTCCTCCAGGGACATGGTTGAGAAACACTGCACTAAAAAGTTTAAAACAATATACCTGGGGTACTTATAACACTGATTTCTGGTATCCTGAGGATGGGAAATCATTTATTTTATTAATTTTCCACAGCAGAAAAAGACAACATATTCAACCATATCAATATCAGGGTTTAAGACTATTATGAATACAATTTCACACTGGCTTTATAATAAATAGATTTTTAATTGTGCTTGATTTAAAGACTTTAAACAAATGTTTATATAAGAAAAATAATCAAACCATATTGGAAAATATAATTAATGAATAAAACATTTGTTAAATCTTTGATTAAGATTTATTGTTTGTGATTGGATGGGTGTTAGTCCTATTAGGTAGCTTTAAATGGTGACCGGTTTAAAATGATTTAAGACCTACAACAATATTTCCGTGAATTTAATAATTTTTAAGGCCTAAAATCATTTTTTTTTTTAATTTTAAGAAATTTTAAGAGTGTTTAAGACCCAGTGGACACCCTGATTATTCAACAACAGCATATGTACGTATTTAACTCTGCTAACGTCAATGTTCTATGTAATTTTTATGTGTTAACAAAGCCTTAACCTCAGTTAAGTTAGCCAGCTCAAAATAAGATTAGCAAACCTGCACCTATCAGTGCCATCCATATTAATCTGAATAATGTATAGTTCAATCTTACCCTGCTATACATAAATAGTGTTGATCCTGGAAGTTTTGATCTGTGACCATAACGACCATACCCTGATGCTTATCTTGCTTGCATTGTGATCTGTAAACCCTTGCTTCCAAATTAATCTTGTTATCCTCAATATTTATTTTAAAGATGCCATAGGATGCTTGTTGAAAAACTAAAGTGGTAGAGCAGTGTTTTTCTATTTTAGCTAGAAAGAGTGAGTGAGCTATCTTTATGCCTAATCCTAGTTAACCTTGTAACCTTAGAGAGTTGTGGATGAACTATAGGCTACATTATAATTATACTCAACAAAAGGGGCAGACTGAGATGTATTGTGTTGGTTAAACATAACATTAACTTATATAAAAACACAGACAGGACCTAACATCAACCTCTGTCTTAACAAATCAGTTATATACATAAGTTTAGTGCTGTTTTTTCACTCTAGAAAAAATCCCAGGAACTGCTGAATGATATGACCGGATGCATAAATGTGCATTAAACAAATAATATTCAGCAATTTGCTTGCATTTGTTACCTCATTACAAAAATATGCAGCAAATTTCCCAATATACACATTAAACTATCAAAGGATACAAATGAACAGACCTTATGCTTCTTTAGGATGACACTGAATAAACTTATGTAATAATATATACTATAGGTATCCTGTGGTTTAATAATATCCTGTATAATAGTAATATAATAATAAACCATATATCTTGCATCGTATTTAAATATTGTTGTAATCTCACTGGGGAAACATTGCAGCCAATCAAATTCTACGTGGGGTGTGCATATTAATAATCCTGTGTGATTCATGAGTCTGTGTTTTGTCTGACTGGCTTGTTTTTCACCAGAATTTTATACTGACAGGATCTACATGAGATTGGGGAAACAATGGCATTTGAGGCTCACTGTACACTATGTCATTTCCATGTACTAAGCTCTTATTATTCAGCGATGTCTATGTATTTTCAAAAGTTCAATCTATGGCAACTTTAAAATCTTTGATACCGTATATCCCCCAAAGTCCCCCCTAAATGCTTCCTGTCATCCTTCTGTTTTCAAAATGTATCAAAATCATTCTGGGACAAGGTTTTCACAATGACAGCTGACATTTTAAGATGGTTAACAACTGTATTTGTTTGACTAAGTAAGCAACTAGACCTGTCACAATAATCAATATATCAATGTATTGCACAACACATGGACATGACTTTTGGTGATGTAATATACATCGCCCATACATAAAAACAACAACAACATTTTAGCTGATTGTGTAACATCTCTATCTCTATTGGACCTGTCAGTGTCAGTATGGTTAAAAACACTTTAGTATTTACTATGAATTACTATAGTATATTTTCATTTGGATGTCTGACAACTGAAAATAGATCTGGTAGAGCAGTGGTTCCCACCCATTTTTTAACTGAGACCCCAGTTTCCCCTCCACATTTTATGATATTATCACTCGTTTGCAGTAAGGATGACAAAAATGTTGCTTTCAACCTAGCGGTATGTTTATTACTATATCTAGATATGTTTATGCACAAATAATTGCCTAATGTAAAATACAAAAGCAAAAACATCAGTAGGCCATTTGTAACTGAAAAACGTAAGCTTTTGATCTTTAAATTAGCCCTATTTGAAATTCAATAATAAATATCAGTATCACACTGGTGTATAAAGGGGAAAAAATAATTACAATTTACTGCTCGCATGTTATTAGTTATGCTTTATCAATCAGTGTGAGGACCGCTGCTGGCAGTGAGTAATAATTTGGTCAATACGTGGAGAGATCTCAGGGCAAGACGCATATCACGAAGCTGATCCCTCTCGTCTTCTGACAATGTTGCGATGTGAATGTTTGAACATAATATTTTATAATGGTATCTTGGCCAGTTGTTTTGATTTATCTTTTCCAAATAATTCCTTGACCAATCTTTGTTGCACATGGCAAAATCAAAGTTTCTGCAATGGTATTCCTTTTCATCGCAGTGGGTTTTACAGCTACTGTGTACAATATTGTAAAAGTTTTTCGAGAAAATGGAATAAAACCATAGTTCAGGTAACTATCTTGGTATTTCCTGAATTTCGTGTTTCCAGTGTTGCTTGGGTAATTACTAATAGGCTGCTGAAGGTGAATCAGTGAGACTATGTTTATTTGTGGAAGTAAACATAGTCTCACCATTTTTTGACATTGTTTTTCAGCCAGGGGATAAAATGAACTAAGGCAACATGAACGTTCCCCTAATTGTCCACTGCTAAAATATTTTTAAAAATATGACACAACCCGCCCACAGAGCATGCTAAGGCCCCCTTGTGGGCGGGGATTCCCCTGTTGGGAACTGCTGTGGTAGAGGCAGGGCTTGACATTAAGACCCACCAACCCAGCCAAATGGCGGGTAGATCTCAGCTCTGGCGGGTAATACAGCCGCTTCCACTAGCCACTTTGGCTGGTTGGAAATAATTTTAAATCGTAGTTTTCTTAAAGCAGGGTGTGACAATAAGGGATGGCCCAATATGCGTGCAAATGTGATCTCAGAATCGAGAAGCAGCACAACTGACAAAAATAAGAAAGCAGGTGAATACCTTTTGAGAGGATGGACAGGTGATGTGATGCGGGCGACTGTTAAAAATCGCGCACGCGCTTCAGTTTACTTGCGTGAAACTGTAGTGGAAACGCAACTGGTGCGATCGGTTCTCTTTGAAATAGACTAGACAAAAAGCGATGATCGTGCACCCACAGTCCTGCTGCTTTCAAGAGCTCAAGATTGGAAAACAAAATATATATCCTATTGTAAGCAGCAGCAGTCACTGCTTTCATTTGAATTATTCTCTGAACAGATTATTAACAGGCCTAACATTAACCGTGTGCACGTTATCATCCTTTCATTATCACTTAAGGTATGTTTTTACCTGCTTTCTTTTGCTTACATTTATTTTTGTTAATATAGTTTAATTATCAACCTTTACAATAACATTGCTTTAATATGAGATTAACTCCATTTATGTGTAGTAACTGCTGATCTGGGACCTTTAGCCTGGACAGATTACTGTGCATATGTTAAATACATGACAATAGATCTTTTTAAATGTCAATTTTTAAAAAAAGAAAGGTTTTGTTGAATAAAAAGTGCATGTATGCAGCTATATTTGCTTGTTTTGACACATTTAAAATGTGTGGCTAAGAAACAACTATTTCTTTTGGTGTGGTCAGAGATAAATTTGGTAAATCCTTAATTTTGAGCCCTAAAAAGTCATGTTAAATAAAAAACTAATTGCAATGCGACACAAACCATTTGCTCAAGCACAGTGAGCAAGCTCATACACAGCACACACAAAAAGTGAATTGAATGAGGAGGCATGTGGACATAACACAAAATCTAAATCAAGTAGTAGGTACTTGGTGAAGTAGGTAGTACAGCAAGAAGGTCGCTGGTTCGAGCCTCGGCTGGGTCAGTTGGCGTTTCTGTGCGGAGTTTGCATGTTCTCCCTGTGTTCGCGTGGGTTTCCTCCGGGTGCTCCGGTTTCCCCCACAGTCCAAAGACATGTGGTATAGGTGAATTGGGTTGGCTAAATTGTCCGTAGTGTATGTGTGTAAATGCAAGAGTGTATGGATGTTTCCCAGAGATGGGTTGCAGCTGGAAGGGCATTCGCTGCGTAAAACATATGCTGGATAAGTTGGCGGTTCATTCCGCTGTGGCGACCCCGGATTAATAAAGGGACTAAGCCGAAAAGAAAATGAATGAATGAATATCACATTTATTCATATAAAATATATATTCAAAACAACAAAATTGTGGCTAGTGACAATGGCAAGTGGCTAGTAATGTTGGAAATCTACTAGCCACAGTGGCTGGTGATAAAAAAAGTTAAGGTCAAGCCCTGGGTAGTGGATATCGCAGACTCTGTTATGGTTTATCTTTCACTTCGTTGTCGTTGTCACATTCTGATTCCAATGCCTAATTATTAAATTCTTAAAATATTATAATTAAGTGAGATATTCTTAAGAATAAAATATTATGTGTTCTTGGGGGAGAGTACCTGCCTTGTGATGATATTATATAGTCATTCTGGCCTTATACCGCATAATGAGTGGCATAGAACGGTCTTAAAATGACAATAATAATTCTTATCGCAATATATTTTGGAGCAATACATTGTACAAAAAAAACAGATATCGTGACAGGCCTATAAGTAACAGTAACTAAGTGAGTGGGGCTTATCGATGGGCTAATTCGGTTGTTGGATCATGGGGACACATTTACATACCTAGACAGTATGGACAGCACTGGCCCTTTCTGAGTACGGGTCGAGCACAGTTGACCGGTGGGCAGGACTCAGAGAAGCAGCTGATGGCTCCGTCTAGACACACACAGCTGGAGCAGACGTTGGGCTTCCAGGACTCGGCCGCCAGGAAGATATCGCCATCCTCATTTCTGCAGTAGCTGGGCATGCTGTCATTACTTGGTGTCTGAGGGGTGACTGGATCATCTGGAGAAAGACACACATCAGCCTTTATTTACTATAGAGTTGTTAAAGGTTCCATGAAATGAAAATAAAGTTTTTTAGATGTTAGTATCAGTATTGGTTGTTTTTAGGATATCTATAAGGTAGTGTGCACCAAAACAATGACAAAATTCATGTTTAGGAAATACAAAATTGATATGAACATCTAAAGCTTGTAATCTGTCACTAAAGAAATTAATGGTTTTATTCACGTCCCCTCATACTTGAGTTTCTCATTAAATCGTGACCAATCAAATGCTCTCTAGTAACAGACATTCTCTGTCCCCTACAAGACGCTTCAAATTTGATGAGCTTGAGCTCAACCACTCTCACTGGGGGAGCGGCAATAAAACAAAATGCTATTGGCTGTTTTTTAAAAGAGGAGGAGCTACTGTAAGATCTTACGTCAAATATCAAATTAAAAATACACATTTCAAAGCACTTCATGGGACCTTAATAGGCATAATTCACTTAAAAAGATAATTCTGGAACCATTTGCTCACCAAAATTATGTTTCAAAACTAATTTATTTTGTTTATTTTATTTATTTATTTTTCATAATTTTTAATTTAATTTATTTATTCTGTATTTATTTAGTTTGTTTATTTTATTAATTAATTTATTTATTTATACATTTTTATTTATTTATTTATTTTGTTTATTGTATTTCTTTCTTTATTTTATTTATTTACTTTTGATATTTTTTTATTTTATTTATTTATTATTTATTTAGTTTGATTATTTTATTTATTTATTTAGAATTTTTCATTTTTTAATTTTAAATTTATTTATTTTTTATTTGTTAATTTATTTATTTTTTAAATTTAATTGTTTATTTATTCATTATTTATTTATTATTAGTTTTATTTATTTATTTATGTTATTTATTTATATATATTTTTATTTTTCTATTTTATTTTTATTTATTTATTTATTTATTATTATTTTAATCATTTTTTATTAAATTTTATTTATTTTGATTTATTTATTTATTTATTTACTGTTTATTTATTATTATTTTAATTCATTATTTATTTTGTAATTTATTTATTCATTTATTTTATTTAATTAATTAATTAATTTTTTTATTATTATTTTCATTTATTTATTTATTCTGGTCAACACAAAAGTTGATATTTTGAAGCATTTTGAAGCATATTAAGCAACTGCTGGTTCTTGTTTACTTTCAGACTATGGAGAACAAAAAAATACTATGGAAGTTAAGGTGAACCAGATAAAATTTTTTTAAAATATATTCAGTCTTGAGCAGAAGACAGAAATTCTTAGAGACAGAATTGTAATTTTTGAACTACCCCTTTTTAAAACACAAAAAAGTTGAACTTCCAACTAAACCTCTAACTGACAACCTACTTTGACTAAAACACAAATGACTCAAGCTCAAACAATCTGAGCTTGAAACAAATCTACATCTCTCCCTCGTTTCATTTAGAAACTTGATTGTTGGGAACATTTTCAACAGCAAAAGAAAGTTTGCTGAAACATCCTTTGAAATGTGCATCCGTTATATTTCCTTTGTCATCTTCAGCTCCGAGTGTTGATCACGCACTCCTGAGTCATGCAGTATTCATCATTTCCACCAAACGCATGCATTATGCACAGTCACTTTTAGTTAACTTTCCTCCCTTCATAGGTGTCACATGCCTCTACGCTCCAAAAGTTCTCACAATAATGTAACTTTTAAATAAATAAAGCCTTTGCGGCTCCCTTGATTCTACTTGTACAACATCCAAATATCACAGCTACTTTCCATGACCTCTTTTTGTCAGCTTTGAAACTGAAAGGTCTCCTGAAGTGCCTTGAAATGCGCAACTTTGTTCAGATGTGCAATGTAATTTCAACTGAAGCTTGAAGGTGGGAGATATTGAGAAGCTCCTCCCCTTTTTAAAACAGCCAATAGCATTTCATGTAAGTCACAGCTTAAGTCTTTGAGCTAAAGTTGGTGTGACATTTATGTGAAACTAGAAAAGTTCGTAGACAAACTTTATAGTGTCTTGAGAAAGCCTAGTCTGAAAATTTGAAATAGTTTTAAATTTTAATTACCTGAAGTAGCTTGAAGCAGTTGGCATAGATAGATACGTACAGTGCATATATCTTAGCATGTTTCTAGTATGGATTGGCATGATTCTAGTTAGGCAGTTGATAGGGGGTTCAAAGTGGTTGCTAAGGTGTTGCTAAGTGGTTGCTAGGATGTTCGTAATGGTTGCTAGGGTGTTCTGAATGGTTCCTTAGGATATCTAGACGGTTGCTAGGGTGTTCTGAGTGGTTGCTAGGCAGTTGCTAAGGCATTGCTAGGGTGTTTTGACTGGATGATAAGGTGTTGCTAGGCGGTTGCTAGGTTGCAGAGGCGTTGCTAGGTGGTTGCTAGGCAGTTGCTTGGTTGTTCTGAGTGGTTGCTAAGGCATTGCTAGTTGGTTGCTAGGGTTTTCTAGGTGATTGCTAAGATGTTGCTAGGCGGTTGTTAAGGTGTTTTGAGTGGTTGCTAAGGCGTTGTTAGGGTGTTCTAAGTAGTTGCTAAGGCGTTGCTAGGGTGCTCTGATGGGTTGCTAAGGTATTGCTAGGTGGTTGCTATGATGTTCAAGGTGGTTGCTAAGGAATTGCTAGGTGGTTGCTAGGGTGTTTCAGGTGGTTACTAAGGCGTTGATAGGTGGTTGCTAGGGTGTTTTATGTGGTTGCTAAGATGTTGCTAGGCAAGAGCTAGGGTGTTCTGAGTGGTTGCTAAGGCGTTGCTTAGGTGGTTGCTAGGGTGTTCTAAGTGCTTGCTAAGGCATTGCTAGGCAGTCGTTAAATTGTTTTGAGTGGTTGCTAAGGCATTGCTAGGTAGTTGCTAAGGTGTTGCTGGGCGGTTGCTAAGGTGTTCTAGGTCGTTGCTAAGGTGTTGCTAGGGTGTTCTGATTGGTTGCTAAGGTGTTAGTAGGTGGACGCTAAGGTGTTGCTAGGTGGTTGCTAAGGTGTTGCAAGGTGGCTGCTAGGGCATTGCTAGGTGGTTGCTTAGGTGTTGCTAGGTTGTTGCTAGGTGGTTACTAAGGTGTTCTGAGTAGTTGCTAGGCAGTTACTAACATAAATTAGCATGGTTCTAGAACGAATCAGCATGTTGTTAGCATGTTTCAAGCACAAATTTGCATTTTGTTAGCATGGTACTAGCATAAACATGTTGTTAGCATGAATTTTATATGAATTAGCACATAGCAAGTATGTTTATAGTATGAATTAGCATTGAATTAGCTAGTATGATTAGTATGTTTGTTAGTATGTTTCTAGTATGATACTCTAGTATATATTGTATCTAGTATAGTTGTTAGCACGAATTGGTATGTTGTGAGTATGTCTAATGTTAAGTCAATGGCATTTTTTTACAATGGAAGTCTATTGGACAGTTGCTAGGGTGCCGTAAGTGGTTGCTAGGGTGTGACTAGAAAGTTGAAAGGTCATCAGTGATTGGCAGATCGGTAGTCTGTGTTAAATGAGCTCAACCTTAAGTCTGCATGACAGTCTGGGCACAAAGTTATGAGGTCACAAAGTTCGGTCCAATTTTAAGTCAATGGGATTTATCTGAATTTTCTGGGACAGTGTTCGGAAAACCAATCAATTGGAAAAAGATATAGCAACATAATTCAGTATAGTTTGGAGGTTTAGAGTGAGTTTGGTGGTTTTAGGAGGAGATGCATTCTTAAAATAGTCTAAGAGGAAGAGGAAGAATATTGAGTTTATGTAGTATGACAGTATGTTGGCTTTCTCAAGCCAGCATAACTAGATTTCATTCACCCCAATAATAAGAATTTACACCATCTGAATCATTTATTACCTACAATATATTAAGTAGTGCATTTTGTACCACTTGACCATATAGAAAAAGTGTAGTTTTGAACGTCTTAGTTGCCTGTATTCTGACTGTGTAGGGTTCCTCCTTTCATTCTTATTAATATTAACAAAATGGAGTAGTTCACAACAGCCCTGTGCCAACTTTATATTTTCTGATGCCTTCAAGTTTTGGTGAACCCTCAGTATGAATGCTGTTAGTATGTGATTGATTTCATTCATGTCTTCTAGAGGCTGAAGATTTTATGTACTAGAAATCATTTGATTGGTCAAAAAATAGTTGATTCTTATTGGCAGAAGTGAAAAGTGTTAAATGCTTATATCTTCTAAATGAGAGTTTTGTCCTGGTTTGGAACACGCCAGCTTAAAACCAAGCATTATAACTATAAATATAATTATATCTGATAAATATATTTGCGCCCACGTTGACAAATAATAATATCTGTTTATTTTTAGTTCATGCTTTTCATTTGGCATTACCCATTCTAACCTGAAGGTGCCCACTGTGTGTTTTGACCAGTGAATCCAGCTTGTGTAATCAATAATTATACAGTGTAGTAGTGGCATAAATACATGCATTATTTTCCTCAGCATTTGTAAAGGAGACAAAACGAAGATGCCAATACTAGCAATTAGATACCTGAGGCTCTATGTATTTTTTAAATTGCTCAGTCCCATACCGTGGTAAAGTTAGTTTGATGTTTGAAATTCTTTGGCCCTGTTATAGTTTGAGCCAAAACTACTTTAGATAGACATAAATATGTGCCCTTTATGTTGCACAAAGCTTAATTTCCCGATTAAAAAATAACAAATTAACCATATGAATAAATAAACTAATTCAATCATATGAAATTTTATAACAAAACCAGGACCAAAATGTTCAGAAAAACATCCTGGTTATTGCACAAGACTCTGTTTTTTTTAAATTAGCTCTTTATCTATTTTATAATATTTTCAAAATAACTTTTAATGTAAAAAATGTAATAATCATTTAAACTCTAACACAATTTGAGATGAAGAAATCAAATCAACTGTAAAAGTGTCTGAATATTATTCTCTATGATGCACAAGCTTTGATTTTTACAGTTAGCTCTGTTGTTTTTATATACAGTACTGAATCCATATTTTCAGCATATAAGAAATCAAATCAACTCTAAAACTTGTCTAAATATTATTCTATAAATATTAGACTATTATTGTCTAAATATTATTATAATATATATATTTTTTAAATCAAGAAATTAAGCCTTGTGCAACATAAAGGGCACATATTTAAGTCTCTGATGTAGTTTTGGCTCAAACTATAACAGGAGCAAAGAATATAACTGGTTTGAAACAGAATGTCTAATGAACGTCAAACGTCAAACTAACTTTACCACGGTATTTCACAGCGTGTAACCAATTGTTTCCATCATAGTCATTATCTTAATCATAATTTAATCCAGGGGTATTCAACCTTTTAGGACACACGCCCAATAATCAATTTACTCTAGTAAACATAAAAATCGTCATCATAACATCATACTCGAGTGCACGCCTTAATAGGTGCTGGCGACGATATGATCTAATCATATCTTAATCATCATCTAGTCAAGCAGAGTTTAGTCATTTATTAGCTGGGAAAAGTCTGAAAGTGATCCCAAAGATATAATTTCTCTCCATCTTTACCATTATAGTTTGGTATGAACTCTGCAGTTCACTGTAAATAGCGTTGGGTTCCACATAATTGCCTTCATGTTGTGCCAACACAAATCAATTAAGTTAATTTAATCATTATTACAAATTTAGGCGAATTGAACATAGAACAATTACATTGTCCCAAAAAAAACCTAACAGTTGTTGTATAACCAAGTTATCGTTAAAAAACTAGATTAAAAAAACATTTTCGTTAACTGAAATAAAAATAAAAACGATTTTGTTTTTAAAACTTGTAACTAACTGAAACTGTATTGTGTACATACAAAACGAACTGAAACTAAAATGAATTATAGCAAAAACGTCTTTCGTTTTTGTCTTTGTGAATGTGTTTAATACAGACTGTATACCTCATGAACGAATCCTTATTTTAACCTAATCATCTAAGTGTTCACTAATTGACTAAATCGAACTGAATTATTAGAAATGATTCGCGTCTCCAGTAACGTTAAGAACTTATTCACACAAACTATTTACTTTATAACATGTCCAATATCCTCCTTTGAATCGAAATATACCAATATATACTGAGTTATTCAGTTATTAGAACAGTAAAGACAGATAACAGATTTGACAAACGGTGAACCGATAATACTGTGCATGCGTGATTCAGTGAACCGAACACAAAAAGTACAGTACATGACAGCCTGCTGTGATTGAACTAAACTGCAGCTCGGGTAAACCCAACTTGGAAGCTTCCAAACTTGGAAAGATTGAAACAAAAGATCTAGTTCGCTTTAAAGATCCGAACTTCCCATCATATATTTTACCTAAGGAAGTTATCTTGTGGGCTGTATTTGAATTTGAGGATGGGTAGATGATAATGGTAGATGGTAGTGTTCTTGTGTCAAAAATTGTAGTCCATCTTTGGTTGAGTTTTTATTATACAATATTTATTCTGATGCTTCTGAATCTTGCACCTAACAAATATCCTAAATTATAAAAAAACGAACAGCAAACAAAAAAACTAAAACTAATACTGAAACTAATAAAAACTAAACAAACTAAGCAATTTCAAAAAATAGAAACTAATAAAAACTAGTAAATCTGCCTCTAAAATCGAATTAAAACTGAAATCTGGAAACAAAAAGTCAAAATGAAATAAAAACTAAAACTCATGAAAAATCCAAAACTATTAGAACGTTAGTATCAACTCATTTTAAATCAGTGGTTTGAACAAGCAAAAAAAGTCATTTTTTGAGTGTTGCTATACATTCAGAATGATTTTTAGAGCTCAATCTTTATAGTTGTCGTGCTTGGTGTGAACAACCCTTTATAGATGACTTTAACACCAACATATTTATACTGACACTCAAAAAATTGTCATTTTGATTTGAGGGAGAATAGATGTTTTGGTTGACACCGCACCTGGACAGTGTGGGCAGCAGGAGTCCTGTGTTCTGATTGGGCTGTGGCAGAGAAGAGGCGGGCAAACCTCGGTCTCACATAGCACTCGGCCGCTGTGGCAGGTACATTGAGTGCAGGAATCGATGTTCCACGTCTCTCCTTCCACGAAATACTCTCCTCCTGGAGCCAAACACACTGACGCCTCGCTCAGCTCAGGCTTATGGGAACTGGACTCTTCTAAGAAAGAAAATCAGAGTTTTAACTTAAAAAGACATGCTACTTTTCACTGTTCTAAAGAGATCATATAAGCATTGCCAGTGAGTAATTGGAGTGTTTTTAAGTCTTAAGTTTTAATTCTTCTGTTCACCATTATTATAAGATATATACAGTTTAAATCAGAATTATCAAACCCCCTTTGATTTTTTTTTCTTTTTAAAATATTTCCTAAATGATGTTCAACAGAGCAATGAAATTTTCACAGTATGTCTGATAATATTTTGTTCTTCTGGAGAAAGTCTTATTTGTTTTATTTCGGCTAGAATATTTTTCTTTTAAAACTTTTCTTAAAACCATTTTAAGTCAATATTATTAGCCCCTTTAAGCTATATTATTTTTCAATAGTCTACAGAACAAACCACTGTTATACAATAACTTGCCTAATAACCCTATCCTGCCTAGTTAACCTAATTAACCTAGTTAAGCCTTTACATGTCTCTTTAAGCTGTATGTCTTGAAAAAAATCTTTTCTCCGTTAAACAGAAATGGGGGAAAAAAATAAACAGGGGGGCTAATAACTCTGGGGGAGTTAAAAATTCAGACATCAACTGTATATTACTGCTTAATTATTAGAAATTATTATTGGTGCTCAGTAGGCATGGGCCGGTATAAGTTTCTGACGGTATGATAACCTCGCGTAAAAATAATACATTTCACGATATGACAGTATTTTAATTACTGCTCTAAAATATGTTCTTTTTAAATATCTGGGTAAAAAACATGGTATATATATTTTTCAACATTTCAAATATTTCAAAACAATAAATGTCGGCAAAGATTAAATGACTTCTGCTGTCTTAATTACTTTCAAAAATACAGATTTCTTTTCAACTTGAAATATCTTTGGATATAAAGTAAGCCTCTGCACTGTTCAGCTCTACAGCATGCTGGATGTTGGTTTATATTTGTTTTTCAGATGTTTCCAGTGACTAGACTTTTCTGACAGGGTATTCGAATGTCAGTATGTTGTGGGACTGCTATACAGGAGTTATTATTATGGATTATAGATCGTGAAATTTTTTAAAGCATGACGGTAAAACATGAACGCGGTTATAGATATATTAAAACATAAGCTTGTTTGTTGTAAAAATTTGTAATAATGAAATATAAAAAATACTAATTTGTGTATCTCCTTAATTCCGGGTGCAGCTGTGGCTGGTGTATTCTGGGAAATTTTCTTACCCCTTGGTTTCAAGTGTGGTCCTGAAAAATCTTCGTTCAAAGGGCTATTTCACCTCTTCCCCTTAGCCCTTCAAGCTAAAGAGAATTTGGACACCCCTACCCCTTGATATGAATGCGCAAAACGAGGGGTAGGGGTAAGGGGAAGGGCTAAGGGGTAGAATTGGGATTGGGCCTTAATTTAAATGGTTCCAGGTCCAAGTTCACTGCCATGTGGTGTCCTTTATTAAATTACTTCCAAAGTCAAATGTAATTGTAAGTGGACAAAATGAGGCTGATGCTGTCAAGTTTTGCTTGTGTTCCACTGATGTTTACATTTTTTAAATGCTGGGTTCCACACAATCGATTTGTGTTGGGACAACATGAAGGAATTAAGTTAACTTATTGGTTTTTACAAATTTAAGTGGATTGAACATAAAACATTTAAGCTGTCCCAAAACAAATAAAAAATCTCATGAAAATAATATATCCATACAGAAAATGTTATTTTTAATTTATACTTCAATTCTTGCATGTTTTGCAACAGATAAATGCAGCCTTGCTTTATGACTAAAGCATACCTGTCAACCCTCCCGTTTTCCCCGGGATTCTGTCGTATTTTACAGTTTTATCCCGCTATCATCCCGTAAAGGTATTTTCCCGTATTTCTCCCGTATTTTTTATCTTTCTGTAAAGAGCCGATCCTCCCTATATGCAACCCATCCCACCAGGGGCCGCCCCTTGCTCCTAAATATGAATCTGTTCTGTGCTTTCATTTCATTTAGGCATGAAAACCCTTTGAAATAAACATAAAAACGGCGCGATTTATTTACTTTTCATTACAGGCGCCATTGCCCGTATGCAATCCTCAAAACAGTCAGTTCATGTAACGATGCATGACTGTCAGCTGATACGCTCCATAGTGATAAATAAATCACTATCACTGTTTCCCAAGCGGATTCTGTACGGACGCGATTTGATGCGGAGCTCAAGTGGACACTGGGTTTTAGGGTGCGTGTTTAAACAGACATATACACATCATCATTGTAATAATAATAATAATAATAATAATAATAATAATAATAATAATAATAATAATAATAATAATAATAATGGGGGTCCATTCCGCTGTGGCGACCCCAGATTACTAAAGGGACTAAGCAAAGAAAATGAATGAATAATAATAACAACATCTAGACATGTCGATCTTGTTGGGTTTTCTTTTAAACACAACACATTTTGTCTTAAATGAGCATAAACCGCTAGGAAAGCAATCAAATGCTTTCATTATAGATCTGTGCATTTTTAAAGTGACACTGTTATTTAATGTATACAGAATGTTCAATGTCCCAATGTCCCAATGTTGACAGGTATGGACTAAAGTGTCCAGGAGTATGAATGGCTATAGTTTTTGTTTCAGTCCTGTATGAGTTTTTGGAAACTGGTATCCAATGACTTCCATAGTATTTTTTGTTTATTTTGTACCATACAGTAGATGTCAATCTCTCCATTTTTTTTTTTTTTCAAAATATCTTCTTTTGTTCAACACAATAAAGAATCTCATCAAGGTTTGGAACCATGTGAAGGTGTGAAATGGTGAGTAAATTGTATTTTTGGGTTAATATCCCTTTAAAAAACTTTGTCTGCCAGTGAGTAAATATGCTGAACTGCATCACCTGGGCATGTGGGGCAACAGTGTCCAGGTCGGATGGTAGGATTATCACAGGGTGGCACTGGGCAAGAAATAAGGGCACACATTTCTCTCCCAGCATGGCAGTAACAGTCCCTGCATCCGTCGTGCCAGCTCTGCCCGTTCTCGTGCCTGCGGCCATCCATAGACAGACAAGAGCCCAGCTTCACTGCTGGAGTCACAGATGATGAGCTCTGATCTGCACAGACAAACATACAACAGACACATCAGATCACTTTCTGCCATCACAGCACTTACAAAAACACTGTGGGACAAACCATGATTATGACAAAGTAGTGCTTTCAACAAAGCAGTACAAGCTCAATCTTTAACATATCCATACACAGTGTCCTTAACTTGCTATGTACTGTATCTGTATTTTAAATGATGTTTTTTTTTGTATATTTAATACATAATTAGAAACTAAACAGAATTGTAACACTTTTGTGTAAGTACCAATTCCCACTATTAACTAGAGGCTTATTACCTGCCTATAATTGAGATCGTACTTTATATAAAGTACAGATTCTACATGATCTTATTCTACATTCCTAATCCTACATAATACGTGTAAACACAACCACTAACTTAAAGTCCACATGAATCAGAAGATGTTTTTTATGGTATTGTGATTCTAGAGAAACAGAATATTAAATGATAAATAAGTGGGCGTGGCTTGTTTTTTCTACTGCGGGCTGAATGGAGGTAGTCAAGTAGGCATTTCATTCAGAAATTAGCAGTTTATTGAGGCAAAAGGCACATATAATTGTAACTAGTAATATGTACTACTATTACTATTAATAATAATACTAATAAGTGAGTCACTATGAAATCAATGTAATTTTTACTCACAATTTATCCATGGATATTATTCATTCATTCATTCATTCATTTATTCATTCATTCATTCATTTATTAATCTGGGGTCGCCACAGCGGAATGAACTGACAACTTATCCAGCATATGTTTTTACGCAGCGGATGCCCTTCTAGCTGCAACCCATCACTGGGAAACATCCATACACACTCCATTCACACACACACACACACTACGGACAATTTAGCCAACCCAATTCACCTGTACCGCATGTTTTTGGTCTTGTGAGGGAAATCAGAGCACCCGGAGGAAACCCACACCAACACGAGGAGAACATGCTTACTCCACACAGAAACTGACCCAGCCGAGGCTTGAGCCAGAGACCTTCCTCCTGTGAGGCGATCTAATCAATTTATTTGTAAATTTTTTTGGGGCATGAGGCTATGTGAGATATTGCACTCAGATATGTCACAACAGGCAAGTAAATTTGATCAACTTTTCAACATTTCATACTGACATAAAAATATGAGGGTTAATTGGATGTTTTCTAAATGTTTAAAAATGTTTTATACCTTGATTTTATACATTTATTTATTTATTTACTTTTACTAATTTTGAGTTTTTTTTATGTTTATTTTCCTTTTTTTATTTTATTTATTTATTTTTTTTTCAAAAAACATGTTTTAAATGTGAATCAGCACCTCCAAGTCCGAGGCCATGGTGCTCCACCGGAAAAAAGGTGGTTTGCCATCTCCAGGTTGGAGGAAAGTCCCTACCCCAGGTGGAGGAGGTCAGGTATCTTGGGGTTTTGTTCACAAGTGAGGGAAGGATGGAACGTGAGATTGACAGGTGGATCGGTGCTGCGGCAGAAGTAATGCGGTCGATGTAGCGGTCCGTTGTAATAAAGAAGGAGCTAATCCGAAAGGCAAAGCTTTTGATTTACCAGTCAATCTACGTTCCTACTCTAACCTATGATCATGAACATTGGGTCATGACCAAAAGGACAAGATCTCGGATACAAGCGGCTGAAATGAGTTTCCTTCGAAGGGTTGCAGGGCGTACCCAAGCTCTGAGTACCCACGCTCTGAGGAGCTCAGAATAGAGCCGCTGCTCCTCCACATTGAGAGAAGTCAGCTGAGGTGGCTCGGGCATCTGTTTCGGATGCCTCCTGGATGACTACCTAGGGAGGTGTTCCAGGCATGTCCCACTCGGAGGAGGCCTTAGGGGAAGATCCAGGACACACTGAAGGGAATATGTCTATCGGCTGGCCTGGGAACGCCTCGGGATCCCCCTGGAGGTGCTGGAGGAAGTGTCTGAGGAGACGGGAAGTCTGGAGTTCTCTCCTAAGACTGATGCCCCCGCGACCCGGCCCCAGAAAAGCGGTAGAAAATTAATGGATGAATGTTTTAAATGTAATATCCCAAAATGTCCATTAAAAATATGAGGATGGAAATACAGCTATAGTTTGACCTGACCACACTGTGGCCAGTAAACAAAACACTGTGTTAATGGCACTTTTGCTGTTGTAAAATTGTATACTTTTTAAATCTTGGGCCTAAACATCAAATGACCTAAACAGCAATATTTGATTTAATTGAGTGTTTAATTTTTGAATAATAAACTATTTTAATGTATTACTCTTGTCACAAAGTACTGAAAGCAGAACTATGAGTAAAGTAAACATTGATTTTGATGGCAGACCAAACAGAGTCTATTGCAGCTTGGAAGTGGAGATGTGGATTGGATGATACGGAAGGACCGGAGGATAGAGTGGGAACAAGGTTCACGAAGGGAATCGGGAGACAGACACCAGATGAGACCAGGAAGGAATCACACGTGAGAGTTTAGCTGTGTCCCAAATGGCACACTATACACTATGCACTTATGCACTTACACACTCAACAACAGAGTATTTGTACAGTATATAGTGTCATTCCAAATCGAACACTAATGGTTTTTTTACTAAGCGGAAATTCAAACCGTTTTCCTGATGACGTTTGACAGTTGACAAATTAGTGAAATAAATCACCAAAGTACCCAATAATACTTGCCATGAGTATAACCGCATTCACCATGGGGAGGCGCTATAATCACTCTCGTAGGAGAATTTTGCTTTCACAATCCAAAGTAAATAAAGTTATTTAACATGTGCGCCCGATAGCTCAGCCCCTTCCACTATGTAAGCAAAGCTGCGGTCGTTGAGTGCATGAAGTGTCCATCAGTCCACACTTCATTTTACCGGTTGAATGAGTGCATCATCCGGGTATTTAAAGTACACTTATTATTTTTAGAGTTTTCAGTGAGAATGCACTACTTACACTATTTATACTACAAAATGGCATAGAATTTGGGATTTGGGATGCACCTTTCATCCTTCTGTCTAACGATGAGGCCGAACAGTGAGTGATTTGACGTGCAGGTATTTATGGGGCTGGAGTGAATGGTTGGGGATGACGTGCAGGTGCAGGGCTAATCAGAATTCGGGTAAGAGGGATTGGAGTGGGGTGAACCTGGCTTGGCGGTTACAACTCTGGACCACAAATCCAGTTGTAACTCTCTATTTTGTTTTTAACTGAGATTCATCTGAATATATTGACTGAATATATATACAATATTTGGTCAAGATACAACTATTTGAAAATTTGGAACATGAGGCTTAAAAAAATTCAAATTAATTCAAGTTGTTCAAATAATGGGCCCTATCATACACCCGGCGCAATGCGGCGCAAGGCACGACGCAATTGTTGTTAGCTAGTTTCAGCTCGGCGCAAGAGTCGTTTTGACATTTTGCGCCACGCTGTTTAAATAGCAAAAGCATTTCCGCACATATGTGCGCCCATAGGCGTTCTGGTTTAAAAAAGGAGGCGTGTTGAGGCGCATTGCTGGCACATTGCTATTTTCAGGGACTAAAATACACTGTTCAATAGACCAGCAGAGAGGACGTCTAAAGTCCAGCACATAGCGCGTTATTTCAATTAAAGGATTAAAATAATACAAAAAATAAAAAAATTTCTAGCCTACGTAAATATAAAAACCACTGCTTTCATGCCTTCTTTATCTCGGAGGGGTTTTTCAGTTTATTCATGACAATTTGCTTTTGTATAATGCTATTGTTAGTAGCAGTATTATTTATTATATGCACATTTATATTTGTTTTATTAAATACAAGTTTAGATTTGCCAACCTGTCAAGTTTTAGACCATATGGGCAGTGTTGGGAGTAATGCGTTACAAAAGTAATGTATTACAGTAATGTATTACATTTTCCTGTAACGCAGTAGTGTAAGGCATTACATATACATTTTCAGTAATATTTTACTCGGTACATGTTCAGTAACGCGTGCGTTACAACAAACTTTTCGCCCGCAAGACATTACCAAAAAAAAATACCGCAAGTAAGTTCTATTTTCTGTTCGTGGTTAGTGAATATATGCGCGTGTTGTCATCAATATCCCTCTGGCTATTGGAACTTTTTTACTTTGAACGCGGAATGATTTCAGCCTCTGAGCTCGAGGTCCGAGGCTATTGGCTCAGCCCGGTTCACAGTAAGGTCAAGCCCTGACGTGCAGCGGAAAAGCGGCAAAATAGATGAGCAGAAGACAGTACATTCGCGAGATGGACGTATGTGCATATGGCGTTATTTCACTGACAACAGTCGTAAGCGCAGTTTTACAAGAGCGCATTCATGTAATTCTCTGTTCGTGGACAACTCGACCGCAACTTTTTTTTTTCGCAGTCGCATGCACTCAAAACACGGCTGCTCACGTGCGAATGATCTGCTCTGGCTCTGTCAGATGATGCAGACTCACATTTTGTGCCTCATGTTTCCTCTTCTTTTCGTGCTTTTGCTCTCCAGAGATCCTCCTGTTCAATTGGTTATCCCAAGAATGTTGATATGGTTTATATATTGCTACAGTATTTATTAGCAATACACGAAACACTAAAAGGTTATGATAAATTCTATAATAAATACTTGTGTTTTTGAGTGTTAGATATACTGCCTATGTTTTAGGCTAGTATTATTTACAATTTGTTAATGAATGCTTCAGCATACTGTAGTATTAAGTATAGTCAACTGATAAAATGAAATACAAAGTGTAGTTTTACTACAGTAAAGTGTGGTGAATTGTAGTATAGTATACCCTATATTGTAAAAAAAAAACTACAGCACTGGGTAATTTGTTTATATTACGCTTGTGTTACCATAGCAACTAGTATTAGCACAACTGATTAATTGAAGTACTTTACTGTAGAACTGTTCAAAACACTGTACATGACAGGGAAAATGTCCTCCACAATCTCATCAGCAATGTGGAAGACAACAGAGACGTGTTCTATTTATTTTAGTTTTAGTTTAGTTGCCATGATAAAATGGGATTGATAGTGAGATTTATTTGAGGATTTATTTATTGGAAATATTTCATCATATAACAAACAACAAAAAAGGTTATAGTGGATTAGATAAAAAATTTTATATGTAAGTCTATTTTAGTATTTTGGTTATTGTTAATAAATAATGTACAAATATAAATTATATCAAAAAGCATGAAAGGAAGAGGGAACACAAGACACAAATTGTGAGTCTGCATATAATCTCACTGAGCGAGTAGTGTACTGTGAGCGCACAAGAAATTTTGTGCGTGAGCAGTGCATATTTGAGAGAGCATGAGAAAATTTGCACGCGAGCAGCGTATATTTGTGAGCTCACAAGCAGTTTTGTCCACAGAGGAAATCGGTGCACGAGCATTATATTGAGAAAGCTATGTTCATCATGCTTACTTTGTGCATGACAGTTTTGTGTTGTGAACCTGAATTTAAAGTGAATAGAATAATGGCAAGATTAAGAAAAAAATGCATCTCGTCATGGCATTGGAGTTTACATATAGGCCTGTTGTGTCTAATATGAAAATAGTCAAGCTATTCACAGATATTGCCAGATAATCACTTTATCTTTACCATACTTTCAACAGACTTTGATCATTTGTGATTCTGGCTCTTATCCTTTCTTGCATTGTCTTGAGCCTTCACGTTGCCAAATATATACTATATTGTTAGTAGCCTGGATAGGTCACCGTCATTCTGCTACATCATATCGCTTTCTACTGGATGTAAAATGCTCTGCAGTACATTTAGTCATTTTAGAATGTTAAGTTCTAATTCTGTAGTTATTTTGGTAAAAGTAACTAAAAAGTAATATAAGAGTAATGTAACATATTACAATTTTGAGACAGTAATATTGTAAGGTAAGGGATTACTTTTAAATCACAGTAATAAGTAATCTGTAATGTATTACAGTTTGGAAGTAACTTGCACAACACTGCATATGGGGCATAGCAGGTGTATTTGGATATAACTCAGTTTTTTGACCACACTTCGGTATTATTGTTCATTTATTCGTTTGCTGGAAATTAGAACTGAATTTAGAAATAGTTTTAAAACAAATCTTTGTGCTTAAACTAAATTAATTATGTAGGCTAATAAATGTCTGTGCGTACAACACGTTTCCCTATCCACAAGAGTGCGGATGCAGATGATCTGTTTAACTGTTCTCTCTCTAGTGAAGTGCTCAGTTTTTCCACTTAAAAAGTCACCATGTAAATAGTAAATGCGCTATGGCGCGGCACAACTGCCTCTTAAAGGGAACGGGAGATGAGACTCTGATTGGTTTATTCTCAAAACACACCTATAACTCATTAGGAGAATAAGCTTAACCCTGTTAGACCATGCGCCACGGCGCAAAGCAGATTTTTTCGTCCTTAAAATAGCAAAAGTGGATTTTGACACCCCCTTAATGCGTTTGCGCCCTGCACTTTGGACTTTGCGCATGGATCGTCAAAATAGAGCCCTAAGTTTTTAGCAATACATATTAGTTTTCATAGATCAATACATATTAGTTTCAAGGAATTTACCAAATATCTTCAAAAAAAACCCCTGATCTTTGGCTAATATTAATGATGTTTGGCATAACAGGAAAATGTATAATTTTGATACACCTATTTTACTGGTTTTGTGAGTTGTGTCATCAACTAATAGTCCTAAATCAAAACAAATGAAGAAAATCTGCTCCTGCATTAAAACGGCATCCCACTTCAAACATATTTGGATGAGAATTTCATTCCGGACACAGAGCAGATGTTTGTTTAGAGTCAATTCCCGACGGATTCTTCGGCATACTAATAGCCAAGCGGGAAAGCTAGAGGATTCCCTGAATCATTTTTTACATTTATATTCCAGACATCTGACCTCTTCAGTAAAACATTTTCACCGGCTGCTACACATGCAGCGTGAAATGACAAAATATGCAAGTTGATGCGGCGCACGCTCCAAACCCCAGAGCACAAAACATTCTCAAATCTCATCTATCTGCCAAGAGCGTCACCTCTCACTGCCTCTCCATGGCTCTAGCCAGGCCCCAGTCAATATCACACAACCATTTCACATTGATTAAAACCCTGTCTGGCTGATACGCCGAGGATGCACACTTTCAAACAAATTCAACGTGAGGAAGATTAAAAAAAGGGGTCTTTTTCTTCACTCTCCCTTCTTATTAAATGGACCGAGCTTGTGAATATTTCACGTGCCAGCTTCATTATTGAAGATGAATCAAACAGGAACACAAGAGCCACATGAATAATGGAGGGGTGGTAACTGTGCGCCAGGCTTTTGTATATACAACAGGTGGTCTTCAAAATAAATGGGAAATCTGGGGAGGCAGGGGGGAATGAGTCATGCTGGAGACCCTTGCTCTTGGTTTTCTCTGTGTGCACATGGCTGACACTTGGAAATTAAAGGAATAACACCTCAGCATATCGATTCAGCTGGATGTGGCCAATATAGCACTATAGATCAAGGGGGAAAATAAGTTTTAGGTTATATTACCTACATTTTATTTGGCCTTTTTTTTTAACCCTTGTGTAGTGTTAAAATTAACTACCCTTTCGTTGTGCTCGTGGCTGTTTTTGCCTCGTTGATTTCCATTATAACGTCATTTTTCAATTGCAAAGCCATGACAGCATATAATCATGCATTCTTGATTGTTGGCGGTTTTCCCTGTTGGGAAGAGGTAAAATCTGTGATTTTGCTGTTTACTGTAAAATGTTCATTGCAATGAAAGTAAATGGGGCAAAACAGCCACAAACATAATCAAGGATAATTTTTGAAAATTTTCGAAGCATTTTCCCAAAATATGTGACAAAAAAGATTTGTTACCAAAAATTATTCCATTTGCTGAAACACAGAGAAAGTTGGGCCCAAAATTAAAACTCAAAATCACCTCAAAGTGGATGAAAACACCCCAGAATGGATGAAACCAACAGCATAGAACGGTTAAAATTGACTGAATTAATTTTGAAACATGTCAACTGTTTTTATATAAATACATTAAAGTCCATGAGAAATTAAAATGTACAATGTTTATTTTGCTAGCTCACATTGTTATTCTTAAGGTGAACTTTCGTTCTTCTTTGGCTTTCGCCGAAGGCTGTCGCACTTTTTTTCCTCTCCCTTCCATATCTTTCTTGGCTGGCTTCTCATGTCTCCTCTTATTCTATCTCTGAGGCTCTCCTTGCCCTGCTCTCCAAACAAATAAGGAATTATGTATTTGATCAACTGGTCTCTGAACACAATTGACACCATCTTCTTAACAAGAAGTCTGGGTTCGGGGGAACCCACCTGTCCTGCGGAGACGTTTGCAGCTGGATCCATGAGGGACGGGTGGGAGAAGTGGCGCATCGCGTGCCTGGCCACTCTGTCCCTGGAGGATATTGAAGATATCTACCTATTTGGAACTTTGATAACAGGGTTTCTGCTGATGGGCTTAGGCAGAGCCCTGGGGTATCGACGATTGATAAAAGTGGTCAGTGCAGCTCAAAACCCCACCAAGCTGGCTGGCTGGATTGAAAATGTGGTGAGCACCTTTTTTTCTGCCTCCCTTTTTCCTAATGTTTCTTATTTCCTCTTTCTAAAAGCTACCTCTCGTCCCACCTGTCTTCCCCTAAAATGTGTGATGTTTGTGCATGGTCGGGAGGGAAGGGGGTCCAATTTCACTGCATGTAAAAGTGTATGTGACAAATAAAGGCTTTTCATTTCACAATGAATCTGTGAAAGTTAATCCACTGAAAAATTTTGGTTTACGTAGATAAAATACAAGCTACAGTGGTTTTATTACGGTTTACATCAGTGTTTATCAACCATGTTCCTTGAGGACCATGTTGTGAAAAAGAAATTTATTTTTTTATTACTTTGGTCTCTTTTCTTTTTATTAAACATTTGGATTGCTTAAGGTGATATATTAACCAAACTTCTTCTCAGAGTGTGATGCGCCTTGCATGCTAATGAAGCATTTTTGCAGAAGTAGATGGAGCTGATGGAAATGCAAAGGCCTGAATGTCTAAAATTAACTTGAGCTCTGCAGCTAAACTTCCTGTGAGCAGAGATGGGATGAAACTGAACACAGAATATTTGCAGTTAAGAAGTCTTATGCTTCTAATGTTGTGCAGAGATTTTGTAGAAAAAGAGGAAGTATGTTTGGGTGTGGCCAACGGAGGACTGGAGAATGATTGACAAGTGACGAATTCCACTAAACTCCACCTGTTAATATCAGCTGTGTATAAATTCTTGAGTCAGGAAATGTAGAGTGGTTAGTTGTGCATATAATGAATGTAATTCTTGCATTGCATTAAGGATACCAGAATTCTGTTCATCGAAGCATTCAATTGTATACAATAAATTAATAATATTTTTTGTATTGAATAAAACCTTCTCCTGACCTTTTTTATTTACACGCATGGGATTGATAATATATTCCAACAACCACCAACACTGCGTGTTTTGGATGTCACTTCCATTACAGGTCTTTCAGTCTCTGCTAATGAGCTGATAATCTGAATCAGGTGTGTTTGGTGAAGGAGACATGGTAAATGTGCACAGCTGGTGGTCCTCCAGGAACGTGGTTGAGAAGCACTGGTTTACATGTATCTGGAAATGCATGCCATTGAGTGGCTTATAAAATTAGTACAGCAGCAATATGATAAAAGTCAACTATAAGTAAAAAATAAGTGTTGATATATAAAATTAAAACAATCAAAAGCAAATAAAAATATTACTAAAGCCTAAATTAAAATACATATTTTAAGTATTAAAACGTTATACAATATATGAATATGAAGATACAAGAGTTACAAGCAACAGTTTAGTGCATACAGGAGAACACAGAATTCAAACTATGTTTTTTTAGTAATTTTAAATGTCTAATCCAGTCGCATTTAAAATTTTCGAATTTGGTATTTTGTGAATTTCCTCGTTATTTATAGAAAATTCTTCATTTATAAGATTGAATGGACAGTAAAAAAACTTACATTTCTAAGATATTTCTCATTTTAAGATATTTAAAAATAATTTGTTACTGTTTGCACCTAAATTTAAAATTTGGTTTGTCATTTGTTATTACTTTTTATTGTCTTACATTATCATTTAACATTTTTTATATCTTTCATTTCAATATTGTATTGTTTTTCTGTTATTGCCTTTGTATGTTTATTGTTCTACAAACTGCAATAAATAAATAAATGAATAAAGATTTAAGATTCAGATTAATTTATTTATAAGAAACGTAATAGTCATTCTGTAGTCTAACCAAATAAAATAAAATACTTAAATAAATGAATAAAGACTTACCTCTACACTGACAAATCAGACAGCCCAATTCATCATGCTGGAATCCCATTGGACAGGCCTTGTCACATGGCAACTCAGGGCATTTCTTACAACGGCAGGTATCACATCCATGCTTGTTCTTACTGATAAGAGAAAACGAGAAAGATAAAGAAAGCTTAAGAGGCATATTGTAGTATTTCATTCATTAAACAAATAATCATTTATATTAGTGTTTAAATAGAATAATTTAATCACGGTTGACTATGATTACCATATTTCTGTTTATGGCGTAGGTCTCAAACTTGATTCCTGGAAGGCCGCAGCTCTGCACAGTTTTGCTCCAACCCTAATCAAACACAGCTTATCCAACTAATCAAGGTGTTCAAGACTACTAGAGACTATTAAGCAGGTGTGAGTTGGAGGTGGTTGGAGTTAAACTTTGCAGAGCTGTGGCCCTCCAGGAATTGAGTTTTAGACCATTGGTTTATGGATTTCTGGATCCACACCACTAGGTGTCAGTATTGGTTCAAAAACTTTTTCCCCGCCAGCATTTTTTTTTTTGCTAGCCACCACCAATATTTTTGATGATTTTCAGGTAATTTGATAGCCCTCAGAATATTTTCAGTTTGGAGTATATGACCTTAATAGAAAATCAAAATAAAGAGTCTCTGCTTTTAAACTAACACACAAAAACATTTTATTCTATCTTCATGTGAGTTTGATAGGGCACTTGAATGCAGATAGGTTTGAATCAGTTTCAGATAGGTTTAATCAAAACTGCAACATTTAAGACAAAACTGTAACCTGTAAATACTTTTCTGTACAGCAAGTACTTCATTTCCAAGATTTCAATTCTATTCAAGTTTATTTGTATAGCATTTGTTTCCCCTACAAATTAACTAATAACTAGTTACAAACCTGCAGAAAATTAAGTGTAATTTTTTCTATAGTGCATTGTGTTCTGTGTCCTGACTTGCTGTAGACCATTGTCAATCAATCTCCTGCGTGTCGTGTCTTTTGTACAGTACAGAATGCATTCAGCTTGCCAGATTTACATATATCTTCGATCACTAGCAGTGTGACTTGCAAGTTTTCTCTCCACAATGTCGACAAAACGTTCTGCATCGTCAAAAGTAGCTGCTGTAGCACCCAAAAGGCAGATGAAGCTGCTTACCATCACACAAAAAGTTGAACTTCTGGACATGCCAAAGGAAGGTAGAAGTTACACGGCTGTAGGGCACCATTGGGGAATAAATAAATGAAGATCTAATGGTTTGATCTTTGGTTTCATTCTATAATACTGGACTTATTTTTCTATGAAGGTTTGAAAGAAGATTTGAGAGAAAAGTGTGAAAATGTTAATGCCTCTCTGAGAAAAGTGTATAGTGTGTAGTGAGGGGGTTTACAGGTTTAAAACTGCTATAATAATTGTAAATAATAAAGCTGACTACTTCACGGATTTCGTTTATTGTGGGTTATTTTTAGAACGAATAACAAGGGACCACTGTATAGGTGATACCTATGTGTAGATGTGTCTTTGTGCAGGAATAATCCAATGTCAACTTGTATAACTATAACAATAACTTGAATAACTATAACTATACATTTTTACATGGGATATGATCTACACTTTCTCTGCTTTTCTTATGGTTCGGTCCCAGAAGTCTCATTCAAGACATTCGCTAGAGCTTCCCTTAATGTAACACAATTAAAACATGCTATGCTGTAAAAAATCATCCATGGCGGGGAAATCATCATCTTTTAATTGATGAGATATCTTATCAAGGGTGAGGAAAGAGTTAAGACTTCTTAAACAGTCAGTACACAACTTGTCGTTGGTACATCAAATCTTGGCAAAATACAGCAGGTGCCAAAGACATGGTCCAATGTCATCTGTTAACACCGGAGAGGGAGAGAAAGGAAAGAAAGAGAGAGAGAGAGAGACCTTTGTTGACCTTACTTCAAATCCTGTCAGCATATGGCACATTAATGAGGACTAACCAAAACGACCAATCAAAATGCTCCCCGATGACTAAAGCACCTTCTTTAACCTGGACCCCAACTGCCCATCTCATCCACACACACGCTTGTCCCCATCCTTCATCCCCCTCTCTGCTCTTATCGGATGAATAATAGGGCTGAGAAGCAGCCATGTGCAGTGCGTATTTGGTTTGGTGATAAGGAGCTATCAGGTATGATGTCAGCGGTGGGGAATATCAATATTCTTTGTGCAAGAGGAGGGAGTCTGCACTAAGCTGCATGCATTATTCAGGCCGCGAGCTTGATCCTCGGCCATAACTTTGAGGGGGCATAAATAGATATCTAAAATTAGAATCTGAGATGCAAGCATTTGCACTTGTGTGCTCATTCATGATGGAAGGATTGAGGAGGGGAAAGGACAACGCTGGGCCAGGGGCCGAACTCTGATAAATAAAGACTCTTTATTCAACCACACCTGAGAGACTGACTCTCTGATAGGAGACTATAGAGATGGAGGATAGGTCAACGCTACTGCCTTATTCCCTGCACTTGTCATAGCAAGCTTTGTTATGTTTTAAAGAAACAGTAGAACTCATAACTATTCCTTTAAAGATGGAGTGAGGGACTCTGATCTTGTAAAACCACTGTCCAGCAGAGTTCAGCTACATTCCTAATCAAACACACCTCAAATACAGAATGTGATACTGTAACATAAAACCATTCATAGAGGCAACCCAGGCTTATTTTTGATACGTACCCCTATATACAATCATATATGTTTTTGCGAATCCACCAGAGGCCGCTGTGTATGCTTTTTCAGATCTCAAATTTCTCTTGTACGTGCCATTCGCGCCTGCTGTTCTAACGTAAATCCACCAGAGTCTGCTGCCGACTGACTGTCTGACTGACCGACTGACCAGGTCTCCCACCCACCCCCTTCCCTAAACCCAACCAACAGTGTTTTCAAAAGCACTGATTGATTGGCCCACCGCCTTTCCTAAAACCAACCAACAGTGTTTTCAAAAACAATCCAGAAAAACAAAAGCCCTCATGGGAAGTTTTTTTACCACGTTTTTAGATCTTTCCACGTTCTCACCCTGTTATTTACTTCTTTATTTAATTTTTTGCCCTTTGTTTTACTTGCTTTATCGAACTGTTCCTCGCCGGAAGCGAAATCCTGTCATTGTGGTCAACTCCTCTCAGCATCTCAAGTCCATCGATGTACATGGCGAGCTACTGAGCAAACTGGTAACATGTAGCTCTGGCTACATAATTCGCGCTCTACAGAAATGTATATGGGGGTACGTCAATTTTTCAAAATTGAGATTTGTAAGATCAAGAAAGCTGAATAAATTGATTTGTAGTTTGTTAGGATTGGGCCAAGACTATTGGACAATCTGGAATATGAGGGTGCAAAAAAAAAAAAATCTAAATACAGAGAAAATCTATTTTAAAGTTGTCTTTATGAAGTGCTTAGAAATGTCTATTACTAATCAACAATTGAGTTCTGATATATTTAAAGTAGGACTTTTTTAAGGTATCTTCCGTGAACATGATCTTCACTTAATATCCTAAGAAAAAGAAAAATCAATAATTGAATCTATAAATTAATGCCCCTGCAGCTGGTGGTGCCCTAGGTTTATGTCTAGAAATGGTGCTGTAATCTCAAGATCTCAACACCTGTATTTCCAAACACAACTTTCTAATGTAATTTTTTCAACAGGCTCATTCTGAAAACGTAGCCCTATATACATTTCTGGAGATCATGAATTATGTAGCCAGAGGGACATATGGCTGCATTTCATCTTTTGAACGAACTCTACGGGGCGATGTCAAGCCGTTCCTTTTCTCGCTTACCAGCTGACTGCTTACCTCTATGTGGACTGCTTTTACGCTGTTACCAGTTTGTTCGGTAGCTCGACATGTACGTCGGTGAACTTGAGACGCAGAGCGGAGTTGACCGTGATGACAGGGTTCGAGTCCGGCGAAGAAGTAAGACAAAAACAGAAGCTAAAATAATAAAGTAAATAACAGTATGAGAACGTGGTAAAGTCTGAAAACGTGGTAAAAAATCAGGGGTTTTTCTTTTTCTGAATTGCCTTTCAAAACACTATCCGTTGGGTTTAGGGAAGTGGGTGGCCGCTGGTCAATTGGTGCTTTTGAAAACACTATCGGTTGGGTTTAGGAAGGAGAAGGACGAAGAAGGACGCTGGGTCAATGGATAGGTCAGTCAGTCAGTCAGCATCGGCCTCAGGTGGATTTACACAAGAACAGCAGGAGTGAATGGCACTTGTGAGAGAAACTTTTTAAAAAGTGTACACAGCGGCCTCTGGTGGATTTGCGAAAACAAAAACTGCAAAAAAAACGTACCTCCTGGGACAACAATACACTAAATAAGGGGTGTTTAAACTCAGTCCTGGAGCCCTGCAGATTTTAGCTCCAACTTGTCTCAACACATCTGCACGGATGTTTCTAGAAAGCTTAGTAAGACCTTGATTAGCTAGCCCAGGTGTGTCTAATTGGGGTCTAACTAAACCGGCCCTCCAGGACCTAGTTGGGGCACCTCCGTAGTAAATGAAGACAACAACAAAATGACAAATGACTGGAAGCACAGTCATTTGGAGCACACTTTCCAACACATCCCTGACTGGTGGTGCTCATACAGTTTTTTTGAGTTTAAATCTGGCTCGCAACAGTTCCCAATCCTGACCCCTTTCTTTCCTTCTACTTTAGTTTCATTAAAAGTAAGAACTTGTGACAATCAGGCATCAGTCCCTGAAAGAAGTTGCATCTACTCTCTTGCACTTTCCTCTTCTTTCTCATCTCCATTTGTCACAAGATGTCTCTTTAACCTGCCGACTTCACAGCTCCACAAAAGTTTTTACAAATTGGCTCGGCGATCTGCTTGCATAATTGGAGCAGTTTTTTTTTGCCTATGTGGAACAGCAGTGTTTATTCGCAGTGGCGTCGAGACATGGTGTTGTGTAGATTAGGTGTTCAGCTTCGCTATCGCAGCTCATCCTTTACGCGGCACAATCAGAGGCGCTGATCTGAGCCGGCCCTAATTAGCTGTCAGCTCCAAACTTGCAGTCGGGCACAAACAAGCAAAGCATGGCGTAGGGGATCATTTTGTCATTCACAATTTCTCCAGACCGTGCTAGAAACAGTGTGGGATTCGCTTCGGTTTGTGACAGCTAATGACTGCTGCCTGTCCTGATAGTTTAGAAAATCATTGCTGTAACAATGACATGAAATTGAAAAAAATAACAATAATCTGAAACATTACAGAAGCATATTATTACCTCGGTGAACAAGAAAGTAGGACTTTTTTTATACTAATCCTTACAGCAGTCTAACTGTGCTTGTTGAACTTTTATCCAAATTGCCTCATATTGTGCCAGGACTAGACTGGCTTAAAGGAACAGGAACTATCCAATAATTTACTCACCCTCAAGCCATCATCTGTAAATATATATATGTATTTGGTAACACTTTACCTAAAGGGGTGTTCATAAGACTGTTTTTACACCTTTATAACCATGTCAATGTGAATAGGATTTTATGCATACTGTACTTATGTCAACTGTTATTAATTTTCACTTGCTCAGTTATGTCATTTTAAATGCAAGGATGACATTGTTTATTATGAAAACTTGACATAAACAAATACATCACAACTAAAACTCTGTCATAAAATTCATGACATATTTATAATGGCTTCATGAAAATCATGTTGATGACAGATTTTTGACAAGCTTTGTTGTCTTGGTAATGTCAAGTTGGCATAACAAAGACACAAACAGGTTGTGATGTATTTGTTAATGTCAAGGTGTCATAATAAACAATGTTTCCCCCTTCAAGTAAAGTGTTACCCTTTTTTCTGTCAAACACACACAAAGTTTGGCATATAGTTTAACATTTTATCCTGGCTCTTCCATGTTGTATAGTATAATGGTGTTAGATAGGGGTCATTTTTTGCATAAAATGGGCATAATTATATTAATGCTTGTCTTTTTAAGTAGATTGATGAGTTTTTGCAGCAAAAATATAGCAAAAAAAAAGTTTTTATTTTTTATTTTTAAATAATAAACTCAAATCACTGACTTCCAACAACTTTATAGCTGAAGCTTCAGAAATACATGTGTTTCCTGGGAATTTGTGCTTGTAAGAGTAAAATACAGTAAAACATTATACAGCATGCCAAGCTAACCTTTTGTCTTTTTCATCATAGTCTTCTTTGGTAAACAAACTGTGTGGAAAATGGTTTTCAGGAGATGTGTCTATTTCTGAATTTGTTATTTAAAAATTAACTACTGGCTTATTACCTACTGATTATTAAGATATAACTGTTTATTAGCACTTATAAAGTAAAATCTTATTTTACATCCCTAATCCTACCCGATAAACCCAACTACTACCTTACTAACTATTAGTAAGCAGCTACTGTAATTAGTAGTTTATTGAGCTAAAAGGCATGAATTGTACATTGAAGGGTCACGAAACACCAAATAACATTTTCGATGTTGACAGTCATATATGTGTCTCACGCTGCTAAAAACACTATTACGACACATATATTTCACAAAAAAAAGTTAAAATAGGTTGTTTTTGCGTTATTTTGAGCAAATTCGTTTTTCCGGATAGAAACAAATTTTTGAAGCTGCGTCACGACGATTAGATACTTGTGTGTATTCCAGCGTGGAGAGTGGATGTCTGTACCGCCGAGTACAACGTGACGTCTCTGAGTGTGCAGCATTAATTCATGAGAAAGACTGGTTCAAACCAATTAGCGCGCTCTATTGTGAATGAGGTGCAACTTCATTTATATGCATGATAGCTTTAAAGATGAGAGAGACTTGAAGAGAGGCGCCACATTGTGTAATATACAGTAAAACATTATACAGTATGCCAAGCTAACCTTTTTTCTTTTTCATCATAGTCTTCTTTGGTAAACAAACTGTGTGGTAAATGGTTTTCAGGAGATGTGTCTATTTCCAAATTTGTTATTTAAAAATTAAATACTGGCTTATTACCTGCTGATTATTAAGATATAACTGTTTATTAGCACTTATAAAGTAAAATCTTATTTTACATCCCTAATCCTACCCGATAGACCCAACTACTGCCAAAACAAATGGAAGAACAAGAATTGTTTGGAGACATGGGTCGTCAGTGTTTTGTATATAAATGTGCTGCAACGAAGGTTTTGTTTTCATTTCCCCGCTATGAGAGCGCAGCTGGACTCACGTGTGGATTACAATGCACTCGACAGAAATATGTTTGTAAGGAAGATTTTTTTACCCGAGAGCTTTTCACATCTGGAAATTGTGAAATCCTGATTTGCCACTCATCCTCTTTTAAAAAAGACGTAGCTCAAGTTGGTGTTGATTGTCCTGCCTCTACAGATTTGGTAAGTGTGTGTGTGATCAGTGTTCTGTGTTTGTTTATTCAAATGGCAACGTTAGTTTGTATCATCAGCACTACTCTTTTAGTTTTCAAAGACATACCTTAGTCAAAATGATTTAGTTACTAAGTTTACAGTACGTTAATATCACTGCAATGTTATAGTACTATATTATAGACCGAAAGATCCTGTAAATGCGGCTCTCCGAGTGTAAACATGTAAACACGCTAATCAAACTATTACTGTCGTGTAGGATTTTTGCCGCATTTTGTGACAGGAATAACACACACGTTTTCTGACGCTACCTACCGAGTGCATCTAAGTTACAGAGAAACGTGGAGGGTTTTTTTTCCTCCCATTCACTGTGCGGTATCAAACATTCCATTAAAACTACACTCTTCCAGCAGTTACTCACATCCAATATCTCGTTTGTCACAGGGGGCCTGCATGAAATGTTCCTGAATGAAAGTGAAAGTGCCAAACTGCAGTTAAAGTCGAAAAATTTATAATTTGGCAAATAATTTGATTACTGTTGTCCATGTAAACACAGTCACTGTCTTTCTCCCCTGCCTCTGTGTTTGTTTTGCCTCTGTGAAATTCAGCGCGTGCTCAAACGGAAACTACCATGTTTATGCAAAAACATCCCTCTTTCCCTCCCCCGACACTCCCACCTAAACAGAGCTGGACACACCCACTTTCCTGACTTTTTTCAAGCTAGAGGTGTGAAAACACCCTGCTGAGTCCGGGGGGTTTCGTGGCCCTTTAAAACGAAGGCCCCTTTTACACTAGTGCAATTGAAAATGATCGGCGTCCACACTGGCGTTTCACCCAGCGTTTCTGAACAACTCTCCGTCTACACCAAAACGCACATTACGTGACCACACACACACTCTCTGGCATGCGCTGCAGCGTATCTACCTGTATGAGAGCTGCCGCTGGATCTAATTTCACTATATTTGTTAAACGTGATATTTGGCTGAGGGCAAAGATAAGTTAATAATTAATGTAACCTCGTACATTCTGTATATTGACTGTTTGCTTGCCTTTATTTCCTATAGTGTATAAACTTATTGTACGTTATACTTTTATAATGGCCATTGTTGATTATTAAAACTAATATTCAGCAAAACAGAGGGTATGTTTCATATTTTCAATGAGAATAAAATGAGGCAATAATGTAATAGGCTTTGTTTTGTTATAAATATGCATGCAGTGAAGATGACGCTCATATGTTCAGCACGACGCCTCAATATTTCTGCTGTCTGTTAAGTTGTTAATATCAAAATGAAAATAGCAGTTCCTTATTTCATGTTTTCATTTTATTGTTAAGAAAGTGAAACAACATAGCCAGGGTGATGTGAATGAGGTTATAAAGTGCACTGTTCCCTTTGATGATTTACCCGACATGTCCTCGAGAGTCTGTTTTCCATATCAAACTTGCGAAGTCTGAACTTACAAGGAGTGGATGCAGGACTGAACTGTGTGTAAGCTACTTAGTATTGAGGAAAAGCCTCAATCAGAGAGGCGAATGTCTGCAGCCCCGCCTCCATTTTCAAAAATCTCAGTTTTCCCTCATCCACACTGAGACGGAGCAGCAGTGTTTTAGAATGAAAACGGCTTCTTCAGCGTTTCCAAATCGCTCAGTTTTCGGCGCTCGAAAACTCCGGCATAGTGTGGACGGATGACGTAACCGTGGCAATACTTATGCGTTTTAAAACGAAAACACAGTCTAAACGGGGCCTAAGTGTGACCAAAGATTTGAGATTTTTTTCGTTACAAAAACACATTGATCAATTTTATAAGACATGTGTTAACCCATGGGTTATGGGTTGATTTTACAGCTAAATTTTCAACTTGAAAATTTTCAAAAACACTCACCATTTAACACCATTAAAGAGCATGTAGTTTTTTTTGTTCTATACTTGTAAGACTTTCATTTACACCAATACAAGGCGAATCAAGGTTTTTCATGAAGACTTTTCTTACATGTAGCCGAACGGGCAGTCCTTGGCACACGCCACAGCCTTGCACTTCTTGTGACGCGGACGACACTGGCAAACATCACAGCCGTGAATGTCAGTCTGGAAGCCAAAAGGGCATTTCAGGGTACAGCTGGCCATTAGACCACCACACAGCTCCTCTCCTGAAGGTTGGAAAAGAAACAAATAATATAATATAATATAATATAATATAATATAATATAATATAATATAATATAATATAATATAATATAAAATAAAATAAAATAAAATAAAATAATATAATATAAAATAAAATAAAATAATATAATATATAATATAAAATAAAATAATATAATATAATATAATATAATATAATATAATATAAAATAAAATAATATAATATAATATAATATAATATAATATAATAAAATAAAATAATATAATATAATATAATATAAAATAAAATAATATAATATAATTTAATATAATATAATATAATATAGCATAATATAATATAATATAATATAATATAATATAATATAATATAATATAATATAATATAATATAATATAATAGAAAATAATATAATATAATATAATATAATATAAAATAATATAATATAATATAATATAATATAATTTAATATAATATAATATAATATAATATAATATAATATAATATAATATAATATAATATAATATAATAGAAAATAATATAATATAAAATAATATAATATAATATAATATAATATAATATAATATAATATAATATAATAGAAAATAATATAATATAATATAATATAATATAAAATAATATAATATAATATAATATAATTTAATATAATATAATATAATATAATATAATATAATATAATATAATATAATATAAAATAATATAATATATATAATATAATATAATATAATATAAAATAATATAATATAATATAATATAATTTAATATAAAATAATATAATATAATATAATATAATATAATATAATATAATATAATATAATATAATATAATATAATATAAAATAATATAATATAATATAATATAATATAATATAATATAATATAAAATAATATAATAATCAAAAAAAGAAAAATCATAAACATAGACAGACACAATTTTTCACAAAAGTATTAGTCAGAACTTCACGCAGTCTCATCTCAGTATAAAAACAACCCCTTAATCCACCCATCCTTCACTATTTATCCTCATAAACATCTCTGCTAAAGCCAGTGTGTGTCTGGAATGAAGCTGAGGAAGATGAAGCACTTACGGCTCTTGCAGGCGCACGTCCTGCAGCCGCTGAGGTCCAGGCTGAAGCCAAACGCGCAGCTCTGCTCCAGCAGTGTGCAGTTATCCAGCGAGCCGCAGGCAGGGGGCGCCATCGTGATGTAGGTGGGCTCTGGAAAACACACAAAATCCCCCCAGAGGATGTGAGTCACTCTTGAGCAAGTCAGATAGTTAAACAGACTGAGAGAAAGAGAAAGAGAAAGAATATGGGGAACGTATGGAGCTCGACTGCTCCTACACTTATGAGTTATGACACTTTTATTCTTAGGCTTTCTTTTAGTTACAGTTAAAAGCAGAGCTCACACAAAAACAAAACTCTTGGTGTCATTTATCATTTGGCCTTATACACATGCTGGACAGGGGGAAAAAGGAGAGTTTTTGGATTTGTATATTATATATTATTTTCAGAAAAACAATATTATTTCAGTATTATTAATTGCTATTACAGTATTTTCTACTATTTTAAGTACATTTTTATTTTAAATTTTTTTATTTGATAAATTTGAGTAGAATTTTTCATGATATCATGTACTTTCTTTTTTTATTTTTCCATTTAAAATGACTTTATTTAAGAATATTTTTACATTAATTTCATTATTGTTTCATTATTGCATATTATTCATTATATTTCACAATTTTGTTCCTGCAAAAAAGAATTTTCTAATAAAATGCATTTACTTTTTAATTGTTTTAATTGTTAATTGTTAATCTAAAGTAATTATGCCAGTGTTATTTTAATATTTATAAACATTTTAACTCTAATTTTAGTCATTTTGCTGAGTGTGCTTGCTTTATTTATTAGACTTTTTATTAGGTTAAAGATTTCTATTATTAATTTGGTTAGATTTATTAGACTAAAAGAACATACTAAATGTTTTAATCACAAAACTTAAAAACTACTAAATATACACTCAATGGCCACTTTATTAGGTACAGCTAATACTGCTCGTTAATGCAAATTTCTCACCAGCCAATTACATGGCAGCAACTCAATGCATTTGGGCATGTAGACATGGTCAAGATGATCTGCTGCAGTTCAAACTGAGCATCAGAATGGGGAAGAAAGGTGATTTACTGTAAGTGACTTTGAACGTGGCATGGTTGTTGCTGCCAGACGGACTGGTCTGAGTATTTCAAAAACTGCTGATCTACTGGGATTCTTACACACAACCATCTCTAGGGTTTACAGAGAATAGTGCGAAAAACAGAAAATATCCAGTGAGCGACAGTTCTGTGGGTGTAAATGCAGAATAGAATGGCCAGACTGGTTCGAGCTGATAGAAAGGGAACAGTAACTCAAATAACCGTTACAACCGAGATATGTAAAAGAGCATCTTTGAATGCACAACATGTCCAACCTTGAGACAGATGAGCTACAGCAGCAGAAGACCATATCAGGTGCCACTCCTGTCAGCTAAGAACTAATAAACTGAGGCTACAATTCACACAGGCTCACCAAAATTGGACAATAGAGGCTTGGAAAAATGTTGCCTGGTCTCGATTTCTGCTGCAACATTTCGATGGTAGGGTCAGAATTTGGCGTCAACAATATGAAAGCATGGATACATCCTGCACTTTATCAGTGGTTCAGGCTGGCGGTGGTGGCGTGATGGTTGGGGGATATTTCAATGGCACACTTTGTGCCCATTAGTACCAATTAAGAATCGTGTCAATGCCACAGCCTACCTGAGTACCGTTGCTGACCATGTCCATACTTTTATGACCACAGTGTCCCCATCTTCTAATGGCTACTTCCAGCAGGATAATGTGCCATGTCATTAAGTGCGAATCATCTCAAATTGGTTTCTTGAACATGACAAGGAGTTCACTGTACTCAAATGGCCTCCACAGTTATCAGATCACAATCCAATAGAGCACCTTTGGGATGTGGTGGAGATTCACATCATGGATGTGCAGCTGACAAATCTGCAGCAACTGCGTGATGCTATCATGTCAATATGGACCAAAATCTCTGAGGAATATTTCCAGTGTCTTGTTGAATCTATGCCTCGAAGGATTAAGGCAGTTCTGTGGATCCAACCTGGTACTACAGTAGTAAGGTGTACCTAATAAAGTAGCCGGTGAGTGTATAGTCATGTTTACAGCTTTGTTTTTAAAGTTTTTTGATAAAAAAAAAATGTTTCCCAGTACTGGGTTGTGGTTGGAAGAGCATCCGCTGCATAAAACATATGCTGGAATAGTTGGTGGTTCATTCCGCTGTGGTAACCCCTGATAAATAAGAGAATAAACCAAAGGAAACATTTAAAAACATTTTGTATGTTCTTTCAGTATTACTAGCACAAATATATTTAAATTTACTTTTATATTCTAATATAAATTTAAGCTTTAGTCATGTATGTGCTTGTTATATTCTCAGTTTATAGCTTTATTTGTATATTATTCATAAAGTAATTTTTTTATTCATTTTAGTACTTTAACAAATCCCAATTCATTTCAATTAGTTGCCAATGAATCCTTTTGACCTAACATTTGTATTGTATGTTAATTATAATTAGCATAATTTTAATTAACTTCATTTTAATTAAAGAACATGATTTTTTAATTATGCTTTATTACTGTTAGTTTCACTTTCAGTCAACAAAAACAACAACACATCTTCTCATCTCTGTTCACTTGCAGTGAGATCTCAGTCTAATAAAAACCCCACCTGGAGAGTTTTGATTTGACTCGATTATCAGATAAAAGAGTGCTTTACAAACATATACTCGTCATGTCTCAATGAAACGCAAGCCACTTTTTTTTCTGGCGGTGACCCAAAGGTTGCTCTATTGGATTGAGATCTGGTGATTGTGGAGGCCGCTTGTGTGCAGTAAACTCGTTGTCATGTTCAAGAAACCAGTCTGAGATGATTCATGCTTTATGACATGGCATTTGTGCCCACAGAGCTGCCCCTCACTGGATATGTTCTCTTTTTTGGACCATTCTCTGTAAACCCTAGAGATGGTTGTGCGTGAGAAACCCAGCAGATCAGCAGTTTCTGAAATACTCAGACCAGCCCGTCTGGCACCAACAACCCTATGTATGTTAATTATAATCAGCAGGATTTTAATTACCTTCATTTTAATTAAAGAACATGATTTTTTAATTATGCTTTAAATAGTTTCACTTTCAGTCAACACAGACAACAACACATCTTCTCATCTCTGTTCACTTGCAGTGAGATCTCAGTCTAATAAAAATCCCACCTGGAGAGTTTTGATTTGACTGAATCGATTATCAGATAAAAGAGCGCTTTACAAATATATGCTCGTCATGTCTCAATGAAACGCAAGCCACTTTTTTCTGTTTAGGTTTTGACACCTCTTACAAGTCCCTGTTTGATCACGGTCCTCCTGATCAAAAGTTACACCACGTTCTGTTAAAAATGGGAAACAATCCAGACAGATGGAAAGAGAGAGATAAATAGACAAAGTTGTCAAGGTTTAAAATGGATAAAAGCTTTCGTGACTACAAATACAGTTGATGGCAGCGGTCCAAAAACGAGCTATCATCATCATCATCATCATCATCATCATAAGAAATGGACTTTTCACAGTGCGACAAGAATCTATAATTTGCCCCTCCTGCAAAAGCTGAATGCTTGCAGTACATGCTGAAATTACCAGCTAAATCAATTGGTTTGTGTGTCAAACAACTCATCCAATCAGCTTCTCTCACTTTTTTGCAGTCAATCATTTTCATGAAGTACATCAACATGAATACGCTTTTCTTTCTTATTTTTTACTTTGATCAGACAATAGATGATGCATCTTAAAGAGACAGTTCACGTAAAAATGAAAAGTCACATCCTTTATGTGAAGATTACAAGTGTCTGCTTTTACAAATACATTTACATTTACATTTAGTCATTTAGCAGACGCTTTTATCCAAAGCGACTTACAAATGAGGACAAGGAAGCAATTTACACAACTATAAGAGCAGCAGTGAACAAGTGCTATAGACAAGTTTCAGGTGTGTAAAGTCTAAGAAGCTAAGCATTAGTAATGTTTTTTTTTTTGTTTTGTTTTTTTGAGAGAGAGAGTACAGTTAGTGGTATAGCCAGAGAGGCAGTTAAGATTAGGAAGGAAAGTGGAGACTAAACAGTTGAGTTTTTAGTTGTTTCTTGAAGACAGCAAGTGACTCTGCTGTTCTCATGCAGTTAGGGAGTTCATTCCACCAACTGGGCAGATTGAATGTGAGAGTTCGGGAAAGTGATTTCTTCCCTATTAGGGATGGAACAACGAGGCGACGTTCATTCACAGAACGCAAGTTTCTGGAGGGCACATATATCTGCAGAAGTGAGAGCAGATACGAAGGAGCAAAGCCAGAGGTCGCTTTGTAAGCAAACATCAGAGCTTTGAATTTGATGCGAGCAGCAACTGGCAGCCAGTGCAAACGGGTGAGTAGCGGAGTGACATGTGCTCTTTTGGGTTCATCAAAGACCACTCGTGCTGCTGCGTTCTGAAGCAGCTGAAGAGGTTTGATAGAATTAGCTGGAAGCCCGGCTAGTAGAGAGTTGCAATAGTCCAGTTTGGAGAGAACAAGAGCTTGAACAATGAGTTGAGCTGTATGTTCAGATAGGAAGGGTCGGACCTTTCTGATGTTATAGAGTGCGAATCTGCAAGATCGAGCAGTTCTGGAAATGTGGTCAGAGAAGTTTAGTTGGTCATCAATCGTTACTCCAAGGCTTTTTACCATTTTGGATGCAGTGATGGTTGCTCCATCCATCTGGATTGAAAAGTTATGGTGTAGAGTCGGGATGGCAGAAACTTCAAGCATTTCTGTTTTCGTGAGGTTAAGCTGAAGATGATGATCTTTCATCCAGTGTGAAATGTCTGACAGGCAAATACATGAGTTATAAACGAAAACTAGCACAATGGTTTTACTGCACTTTTCCTTTGACTATTGTATTGCAAAAGTAAATTATATTTCACCCAAAATGACCCCATAGTTTACTCACCCTTTAAGGGTATACTTGTTCTTTCTTTATGTTTTGTTCTTTCTATTCAGTATTTAGTAGTTTTAAATTGTCTCCTGGTTCTTTTCTACTACATAGTGGTGCAGGATAGTGGCCCTTTTTTGAAGCTTCCAAAAGCGCAAACATTCGTGGTAAAAAAATAACCCATACACCGCAAGAGGATAATGCATGTCTTATGAGGAGGATGAATGTTTTTTTTTTCTTACAACAAATATATTTCTTATATTTTCTCAAATATATAAATATTTTTTATACAAATATTTCAATAAATATAACTATATTTAAATAAGTAACATTTTTTGTTAACTATTCCTTTAACTTTAAAGTCACTTTTTTGTGGTTTGTTCATTTTAAATATCACTCTTAATGATCATTCCCAATTAGACAGAGACAGAGAGGTTGACTAAATACAAGCTGATTGGCCTCAACTGATTCTGCAACCAAAAAGTTTGATTTGTCAGTTTAAAATGGTTTGTTTTTGGCTGTAAGCTGGTTATAAACTGAGCTAACTTCCCCAGAACTACCTGTCAAGATCTTGTATGAGATTTCTGCATGCATGTTATTATGAAGGCTGCATGTGCTGTCTCATTTAAAAAAGCAAAAGTTAAAATTTAGTGCTGAGTTAATTATTCGCAATTATTTGCATCCAAAATAGGTTTGTTTACAGTTGAAGTCAGAATCATTAACCCCCTGTTTAATTTTCCTCCAATTTCTGTGTAAAGGAGAGAAGATTTTTTCCACACATTTCTAATCATAATAGTTTTAAAAGACTCATTTCTAATGATTTATTTTATCTTTGTCATGATGACAGTAAATAATATTTGACTAGATATTTATCAAGACACTTCTATACAGCTTAAAGTGACATTTAAAGGCTTAACTAGGTTAATTAGGTTAACTAGGCAGGTTAGGGTAATTAGGCAAGTTATTGTATAATAATGGTTTGACACTCGAAAAAAATTATAGCTTAAAGGGGCAAATCATTTTGACATTAAAATTGGTTTAAGAAAATTAAAGGCTTTTATTCTAGCTAAAATAAAACAAATAAGACTTTCTCCAGAAGAAAAAATATTATCAGACATACTGTGAAAATTTCCTTACTCGGTTAAGTGAAGTCTCATAAACTAATTTCGAGAGGAGCACATGATATGGTTGAGCACGACTGGCCGCTCATCCGTAATCAGTAATAATCCAATCAGAATGATCCTGGTTTACTATAAATGGATCATTTTCATCCTACTGCTCTATCTTCGTTTTGGAAGGATCCCCCTTCCACCCCATCTTCTCCTTTTCCTTCCTTTTCTAAAGGGGGAGCTCTCGAGACCTACCTGATCTTGAACCCCCTGATATGCTTATTGACCGGGCGGGAGCCCTGGGTTCAAATATCTCCGAGCTCAGGGTTCTCTCCTGGGACAGCATGCCAAACCTGCTTTATACGCCAAGCATATCTAAGTGGGAACTCTTGAAATATCATTTGGCAAATATAAAAAAAAATTCAATGGGCGGGCTGATAATTCTGACTTCAACTTTATATATATATATATATATATATATATATATATATATACACACACACACACACACACACACACACACACACACACACACACTCACCGGCCACTTTATTAGGTACACATTACTAGTACTCGTACTAATACACATTACTAATCTCCCGTTCCACCACATCCCAAAGGTGCTCTAATGGATTGAGATCTGGTGATTGTGGAGGCCATTTGAGTACAGTTAACTCATTGTCATTATCAAGAAACCAGATGATTTGTGCTTTATAACATGGCATTTGCGCCCACAGAACTGCCACTCACTGGCCATTTCCTCCTTTTTGGACCATTCTCTGTAAACCTAGACATGGTAGTGCATGAAAATCCCAGTATATCAGCAGTTTCTGAAATACTACAGAACCAGCCTGTCTGGCACCAACAATCATGCCACGTTCAAAGTCAGTTAAATCACTTCTCTTCCCCATTCTGATGCGCAGTTTGAACAGCAGATCATCTTGACTGTGTCTACATGCCTAAATGCATTGAGTTGCTGCCATGTGATTGGCGGATTAGAAATTTGCGTTAACAAGCAGTTGGACAGGTGTACCTAATAAAGTGGCCGGTGAGTGTATTTATATACATATAAGTATATATAATAATATATAATTATATGTGATAGAAACAAAACTAAACAAAACTATTTTGTTATACATTTAAGTTTACATATAATTTGTATCAAACATGTTTGATATATATATATATTTTTATATTTAAATATAAATCAAATGGATGCATGCAATTATATATACATTACATATATACACTTTCCTTTCCATTTTTTTTGCATGAATACAGTGCGGTTTTGCTTTAAATCAATATAATGATCGAGTACACCAAGGAACATGAGGACACTTTCCAATCTTTTATGATCAACAACCGATCATTCATTGTAAAGCCTTCAGGTTCACTAAAGATTCTTGAGATCAAAAAGTGTAAAGTAAAATGAAATAAAAAGTAAAGTAAAAATGAAGTCCAAACCCCATATGATTTCGTTAGCTCACATTGCTAGTTTTGAACAGTTTATCTGTGCATGTCATTAAGGAAAAAAATAGTTTGCCCTTGTCATTTTGCTTTCTATTAAATTCTTAGATTACATCTGTCTGAGGTATTGGGCGTGGCTAACATATATAACCACGCCCCTCCAACTGTCAGTTTTGACAACAAACAGTAATGGTGAAGAGGAGGTGTCTGTTAGGTTGTAAAAACTCTCCCCAAACCCTTTCCTGATCTTTTTGAATTAAATGCCTAATTTACTATGTCCAATCAGCTCGCAGTAGAAAAAACAAGCCACGCCCACTGTTTTCTCATTCAATATTCTGTCATGTGGACTTTAAAGGTTTTGTGTGCATGGCAAAACATAAGAATAAAAGAAAATAATACAATAAATTGAGAAAAGCCATCACAAAATTAGTCATTTTAGGCCTGTATATACGGGTATGAATTATTTCGGGCTTGACTGTATATATACTGTAAAAAAAAAAAAAAAAAAAAAAAAAAAAAAATATATATATATATATATATATATATATATATATATATATATATATATATATAAATATATATATATATATATATATATATATATATATATATATATATATATATATATATATATATATATATATATATATATATATATATATATATATATATATATATATATGTGTGTGTGTATCTGCAAAATCCTGGAGAAACTGTTAAAGGGACAGTCCACACACAAAAACTGAAACCCCTTATGCTTTCCACTGTGATCTCGCATTGTGTTCTCTTAGGCGCTCCTTTAAAAAGCAAAATATATGGAGATGGTTTGGCCGTTTATTATGCTAATTTGTAACTGCAGACATGCGCTTCCTCGTAAAGAATAATTGGGAATCATTAACATTACAGCGAGGATGAGGACGAATGTACTGTATGTGCATGCGCTGCTTGTACAGGATTATTAGTGAAGCAGACCTGCTGTGTTTTGTTTATGCTCATTAAGCTGCTCTTTTAACCAGCAGGCTGTCTCTGGTGGGCCGACCCTGGACCGCTCGGCTTGGCTGCTGAGAGACACTGGTGTGGAGAGACACAGACTTGTGTCAGAATTTGCAAATGAGTCAAGACACGTAGCCCTTTTGATCTCCTGGAACCGCACACGGAGAAGAGAGAGAGACACGCGAGCTGCTGTCAGTGGCCAAAAGAGAGTGCCGTCGGTGCATTAATAAGCAGTTGTTGGGTTCAGTTCAGTGCAGCCTTAAGTACAGTTGTCATGAGCTAAAACTTTGGGATTGTGTTGGTTTTTAGAGTTTTGTGGTGTTTTTCGCTTTGTGTATTGGGTAGTGTTTTTAAGTATGGATTTTGTGTTAAGGAAAAGAGGAAAGAAAATCACATGGATTTGAGTTAAAATAGAGGTAAATGATCTGATTTTCACATGAGTAGGAATTATCCCTCGAATGACAGCATTTGGACATGTGGCAGGTGTTTACTGTGTTGATATGGAATCTACAATGCTAAAGAAAAATAAATGAAGACATGTCCTGGCAAAGATAAAATAAATCAGCTATTAGAAATTAGTTATTAAAGCTATTATGTTTTGAAATGTGTTAGAAGAAATCTTTCTGTTAAACAGAAATTGGGGAAAAAATTATAACTTTAATATTTAATAACGCTAATAAATCAGGAGGTCTAATAATTCTTACTTAATTCTGACGTAAATACAATTAGGTCTATGAATATTGGGACATCTACACAATTCTAACATTTTTGGCTCAATACACCAACACAACCGATTTTAAATTAAACGAACAAGTTGTGCTTTAACTGCAGACTGTCAGCTTCAATTTGAGGGTATTTACATCCAAATCAGGTGAACCCTGTAGGAATTACAACAGTTTGCATATGCGCCTCCCACTTGTTAAGGGTCCAAAATTAATTGGCTTCTAAGCTGTTCCATGGCCAGGTGTGTGTTATTCCCTCATTATCCCAATTACAATGAGCAGATAAAAGGTCCAGAGTTCATTTCATGTGTGCTGTTTGCATTTGGAATCTGTTTCTGTCAGCTCTCAGGATGACATCCAAAGAGCTGTCACTGTCAGTTAAACAAGTCATCATAAGTATAAATCAAACAAATGTGTATAGATAGTTTTTTAAGATAAAATTACATAATCCAAAATTAGAATTTTCTTTCTCTGAAAAATCGTGTGATAAAGAAGAATACATTAATTATGAGAAGCATCAAGTTGTTAACGTGGCTGACTCTTGTTTTAGTAACCTAGTAACCAACAGTAAACAAGGCACTATCAGCAGAAACAGAGTCAAAGTCTAAACATTAGCCCCTTTCACACATACAGACCTTTTCGAAAAAATTAACGGTAATTTGCCGGAAAGCTGCGCTGTGTGAACGCAGAAGCAAGATTGCCGGAAAGAGCGCGTGCACGTCTAGAACGTGCTGATGTGAGACATCTGCTTTAGCCAATCAGAACACTCAGACGCATTCACGTCCGCGCAGTTTATGGAAATAAAAGCCTTTCAATATTTTCCCAGACACATTTACTGCTAGAAGTTAGTCAGATAACGTTTATATGTTCATCTTAATGCCAACAGTGTAAATAATTATCGATAAGATGCTTATGATAAGCCGTTGTTTGTTTACCTTTAAGCTCTGCTTCCTTCAGTTGCTTGACGAGTCGCGTTTGCCTGTGAAGCAGCCGGTGAGCCGGTGAAGCAGCCAGCACACACACATATCATCTACATCTCGATATGCGAAAGTGTTGCTCTATATGTTTTCATCAAAGTTGTTCACTATACTGATCCATCCACAGAGTTTGTAATGTAGTCAAATGTTTACGAATACAGGCCCAGGCGTTTAGAGGTCATTTCTGGTTAATGATGTCAGAATTTACTGGTATTTTGGAATGGATGTGTGAATGGCCTTTTCCGGAGAAAATTCCATAACATCCTCGCCTGTGTGAACAGCGCTTTTTTTAATTTACTGGTAAAGTCGTTCCGTAAATTTTCCAGATATTTACCGGTATCACTGTGTGAAAGGGGCTATTGTTTTCTATAAGTTAACAACAACCAGTGGCATCTTCCGCGTTTGTCTGTGATGCCCTAGCTACCGTTTAGGAAGCTGTTCAAATTCCTACAGAGGACTATCTGAACTCTTATATTAAATAACATCACTATCCCATATAGAATTATTATGTCCAGAGTAAAATAGACATAACCGGCTTTTATGCACTGTAAAATAAATCCTGGTTGCCTTCAATTTTTAAGCTGAATCAAATTAACCTTATGAGCCCATTGAACTTATATTATGGTAAACTGAATTGAAACAGCTTGCAAAACCTATAAAATTAAGATAGAACATGATTAACTTTGTTTAATAAGTTACAATGAACTAAAAAGATATGCTGTCAGGACTAATTGATCATATAATTTAGTGTGTATTTAATCTTCGGAATGTCAAAATGTATTTGACAAATGCATTTCCATGTCCCATTATTCGCATTGACCCTTGCATCCTAAGCAAGTGTAAAAAAATTTATTTAAAATTTGGCATTTCCATCACTAATTTCTCATGCGATACTTCAAAATGTGCATGAACACATGGTGATGTAAACACAGCTAATGTTATAATGTTTCATAATATATTATTTATTTTTTTAAATAAATACAGCTTTAGTGAACAAAAAATGCTTCTTTTACAATAAATATTAAACATATAATAACAATAACTGATCAAATAATTCCAAAACATTTAGCTAAGACCAGTTTTCTACACTCAAAAAATGACTTATGCAGCTTGTTTAAACCACCTATTTAAAATGAGTTGAAACAACACAATTCTTAAGGTTTTTTTGGGAACAACTTAATTGTTTTATGTTCAATCTACTTTCATTTGTAAAGACAATTAATTTAACTAACTTGGTTTGTGTTCTGACAACATAAAGGAATCATGTGGAACCAAGCATTTTTTTTACAGTGTATTGGTTCATAAAAGCTCACCTTTTTTATTAAAACAGATCAGATAAATGTGAAGAATAATGGGACCTGTGCTGTTTTCCCCAGCTTGTTTCAATAATAAGAACATATGCTTATTTAATTACAAAAATAAAAACGAGCTCTCAGTGCTAAATATAAACCTGAGGCAAAAAGCAGCATCCTCTTTTCCTATTCATTAAAGAGCGCTGCTTCATTAACACTACTGTAACATTTGAGGACATATCTGTGCTAGCGCTATTTTATTTCTTCCTATGTGGCCTCACGACCAACAGGGCATATTCATATTCAAAGACAGCGAAAACGGCATGTGAAAATGAAGGCACATAATAAAACATACTTAACGTGGAATAATACCAATCCAAAGCGCTAATGGCTTCAAAATGTGATGTGCGATCTTTGGGGGTTCAACCTAACCTGACAGCTTTCATTTGCTTAATTACACACGCTGCGTCTGGTACAATAACTTGCCTCTGACAGGGAGAGGGTGTCACCTTGAGGAAATGAGGTCTTCTAACAAATAATAATTAGGAAATAAAAATGCACAGAGTGCAGGGCAGCTGGCAAATGAGCTAAATTAAGCTGTCCTGGGACCGGGGGGACGAAGTCAGGGCTGTGTCCAACAGGGCCCAGAGGACAGAAGCAGGAATGAAGCGGGACATGGACACACACCAGCAGCCGTGGGACACTTTCAATGCCAAATAACTCGTACTGCAGCTGACACATCTGCTCACAAATGTGGACAAAACACACTGGTGCTTGGGCTGGGCTAAATCTACAGTAGATTTAGTCGACTACAATCTTAAGAAATATTAGTCGACTAAAACTAAAATGATTCAGAGAACTGAAATATACAACATAGGCTCATTCTGAAAACGTAGCTCTATATACATTTCTGGAGATCACAATTTATGTAGCCAGAAGTATGTACCTGTATGGCTACGCTAATTATTAGCCCCTTTAAGCAATTTTTTTCTTGATAAGCTACAGAATAAACCATCGTTATACAATAATTTGCCTAATTACTCTAACCTGCCTAGTTAACCTAATTAACCTAGTTAAGCCTTTAAAAGTCACTTTAAGCTGTATAGAAGTGTCTTGAAAAATATCTAGTCAAATATTATTAACTGTCATCATGACAAAGATCAAATAAATAAATTATTAGAAATGAGTTATTAAAACTATTATGTTTAATGTGCTGCAATCTTCTCTCGGTTAAACAGAAACTGGGGAAAAAATAAACAGGGGGGCTTATAAATCTGACTTCAACTGTATGTATATATGGGGCGGGATGACACCGTTCCTTTTCGCGCTTACCAGCTGACTGCTTACCTCCGTGTGGACATCTTTCCCGCTGTTACCAGTTTGTCCAGTTAGGTCACCATGTATGTCGATGGACTTGAGACCCAGAGAGCAGTCGACCACGATGACAGTCAGTCAATCGACAGCGGCCTCTGGTGGATTTACGTGAGAACAGCAGATGCGAATGGCACTCGTGAGAGAAATTTGAGATCTCAAAAAGCGTATTCAGCGGTCTCTGGTGGATTCGCAAAAACAAAAACTGCAAAAAAAAAAAAAAAAAAAAACGTAGCATCTGGGGTGTATTTGGCGGGGTCCAGTAATGTATATGGGGTACATTTTCAATATGAGCCTGGGTTGAAAATATAAATATAATTAAATGGCATTTAAGACTATGACTCAAACTAAATAAAAATTTGATCTAAAAATGAACACTGCTAGGCTATATTAAATATTTACAGTATATTAAATTTCATACAACACTCATTCCTTACCAGAAGTTTCCATTATTTATGAGACAACATTTCCTTGGGGCTGGCGGAAGTTTCTGGCAATCCAAATTTTTACTGGTATATACAGTATTTGGGGGCGCAATTACACTTATTCTGGAATACTTTTATCACATGCAAACTAATGTATTTGATTAGTGAATGCTTCATTTCATTTAATTTTTTTAAATTATTTAAAGTTTGTTTATTTTGCTTTGAACATTTTTTTTTTACATTTTACTGTATGGTAGGCTTCATCTACTCTGTCTATGTTTTGATTATTATTCTGAAACCAAATAAGTCTTTGAAAAAATTTTATTTTGTCAGCTTTTTGTCAGCGTTAAATGTTTTACTTCCTTTCCAAATTATACCCACATCCACGTGTGTTAAAATAAAACCATTATTTTCACATGTAAGTTTTAAATATTACTGCTATTTTAAAATATGTTGCTTTAAAGTTTCCATAGCGATGGCAACGTTTTTTTAACTTCTTGGTCAGACCCAGAACTGAAAAAAAAATATTTTTAAGGTAAGTGGTTGAAAATGTATGTGGGCTGAATTTAAACAAACAAATTAAGTTGATAATCACTAAAATTATTTTTGTTTGTTTCAATACAGCCCATACGGATTCTTCGCAACCTCTTACCTTAAATCCAATGAATCATTTATTCAGTCTGTGATAGTTATTTAACAGTTAGCAAGCTGTTTATTAGTAATGAAACAAAGACTTTTGATTTCTGTCATGTTTACAAATGGTACTTGAAAATTATATATATATATATATATATATATATATATATATATATATATATATATATATATATATATATATATATATATATATATATATAATTTTTTTTATATTTATATATATTAGGTTTGTCCTTTAGATGCCATCTTGTGGTCAGACAGGGAAATTCATTCGATGCACAAACTCTGACAGTGCATTATGGGAATTTTCTAGCTGTTAAGGGTACATAGGTTGTATTGTTGGGTATTCTGGGATAGTCTGAGTGCACGTCATAACATTTCGGACACCCCTAGAAATGGCTGCTCCCTCAACAAATAGTGCACTACTGGAGGGTTTAGGTGGAAGTTTGTTTACAGCCAGAGTTCTTCAATCTGACCCAAGTACACATGTCAGATAAATATAAATTCTAGTGGCTTTCTAGACTTCATTTCCAAGTAGGAAAACCCAGAATTCTGAGTTGTCTGTAATGCAGGATAAATTAACAAAAACAAACCATGTCGGTTATAACATCATCATGTCTTGTGCCTCTTGACGCACCAAAAATTTGAACGCAGATTTTTGAAAGTGTCTTTTTTTATAAATTTGTCGAATATTCAAAATATATTTTTTGACAGCCCTAATTCACACATTGACTATTAAAAAGCTTAATGATATTTATCATATTCATAAAGTTTTTCTTAATTTTTTTACACAACTTAAAACGGACCCATTAGATTGAATTGTGATTCACATTAATAATGCCTCTTAGTCGCTGACATTATCTTCAGCAACTATGGAGTGAAAACTGTAATAGCGGATGGCTGCTTCTCACTCAGGGCCGTTTATGCTAATAAGGGAGAGATCGTCACCAGTGGGTATGGCTTTCTCCCTCTGATGACACTAAAAAGGGAGAATGTCAATTAAAGTGTTTCTGCAGACTTATCAAGTGTGTTTTATCAAGTGTGATTATAAAAATTAGAATGAACAAATTTTGACCATTAGAGGCTGGATATATTCACACACTGTTGCCACACAGCAGTGTATAAACCCCTTATAAAGGTGATGTTTGCATAACAGGTCCCCTTTAACATACATGTATTTTGCTGTCCACAAAATGGCTTTTCAGTACTACTGCAGTACTATAAAAGCAAAGAGAAAGAGAGATGGGAAACAGCTCTGGAATGTTTCCACCACCTTCCCAAACGGCTACATGTAACATGCCACATGTAAATGTGAGGTGCAGCGAGAGCACAGTTCTCTAGACCTTGCCAACAGGTATGGCTATTTAAGACCTCTATCAAGGGGGATATCAGGCATCATTACTGCCTTTTATTTCCCCATTTCCCATCTCGTAATAGGGCCACATATGGCTCTGCAGAATGTGTAAGGCCATTCCTCTGCTTTATCCGACAAGCAAAAAAAGAAAGAGTTCATCCTTGAATGGAGTATCAGTCATCTTTATTTTTGATTGCAGAACTGCTGTCACACTCCAGTCCAGACAACAGGAGACAAGAGGCTCGGTTATGGAAGGAACCATCAAGGTGACAAAAACAAAGGCGTGTGTGTGACTTCAAACTGAATGTAATATAGAGTCAAGGACAGAGTAAACTGTTGTCCATCATGACATAGGAAGCTTTTCCTACACATATTTATTTATACAGTTATTAGAGAGTTCACAACTTGTGGTTTACTGACAGCATATGCGGCAGACAATTTTAATTCATTCTACGGTTCGTGACAACAAACAAATATGAATGTAATACACCTTTTATGTTGCAGTTTTCAAAAATATAAATCCCAATATGTACAGTGTACAAGCATTGAAATGAGACCAGTTCTACAAAAACATGAACTGACATTGCTTATATTTTACATTTAATTGAAAAATGTTTGATTAATCGTTCAGCAACATTAAGATTGTATTAGTTAATGTTTGTTAATGTATTAACTAACATGAACAACAGATTAATTACAGTATTGATTCATCTGTGTTAATGTTAATGAAATATGAATGTTGTTCATTGTTAGTTTATATTAACTCAGAGTGCATTAACTAATGTGAACAAGCACAACCTTGGGATTTTATGTTGAGTTACGATTAAAGAGCCCCTATTTTGCTTTATAAAAGGTCATATTTTGATTTTGGGAGTCTCCAACAACAGTCTGATATGCATGCAAGGTCACACTCATTGTCTTATAATATGCATTTATTTTTACATAATAATGTCCATGACTCCCATATGATTCTTTCAGCGATTCATTTGTTCCCAAACCCCTCCTTAGCAGGAAGCTAATCTGCGCTGATGGGCCCGATGACCAAGTCTGTTGTGATTGGTCAACTGCATTTAATGCGAGACAGAGAGAAACACCCACCATGGCTATAGCAGTGAGTATGTGAGAGCCCAATGCAGGAATGCAATAAAGTTAAACACCAGCATATTACTCTACTCTTAAACCTAACCCCAAGTAATAACAACGACACACATTCAGTATTAATCCACACAGTGGCAAAAGTGAACTATTTTGAAAATTGACCGCGCCGCGCATGTGAGGAACAGCTAATGGTGACCCTAGCAAAGACAAACTGCAGAGGATCGCGAGTTCAGAAGTGCATTTAAATCGGTAAAGGAAGAAGCATGTGTTGTGTTTTTAACGTGGTTTTGGACACAATATGTGAATGGCCCCATACAGATTTATCTTGAGAGGTACAGTACAAGCAATGATATATAATAGATAAGTGATTACAAGCCACGTGGGGCGATTACAACTTACAACACACAATTAAACACATATTTTGCAAACTACACAAAACGAGGCAACAATTTTAAATACTCTTACATGTTATGATCTCGAAGAAAAAGAAACTGGCCCATGTGAACTGCAACAGTTACTGACAAAGTCCCTGTCAAAGTCTGACGAAGTCCCATACAAAATAGTCTCTGCTGCTTTTTCCTTTAATAGCAAACGGCAATGAATCCTGCGTTGCAGCGTAGGTTACTGTATAAATTTTAAAAATGTATACAATAAATTCTTTCTGATTCTGAAATTATCAGAAAAATGAATGGAATAAACACAGCACTGGGTTGGCTATACTGTGGCATTGTTGTGAAAATGAACCCTTTATTCCCCACAGCTAAATCTATGGAACAAAATCAATGCCAAAAGTATTGAATTAAAAAGCTTGTTGAATAGCACAAACTGAAAAAAATAATACACCGTATTAACAAGTTCTTGCATTTTAATGACTTGAATTGCAGGGTTTGTATTTTTAGGTCCTGAAATTTAACATAGCTGTTTATTTATGCTGTGAATAGTTCAACTAAAAATATTTCAAACATGTTTTCGTACTTATAAATTCAATAATTCATTTTCAATTTCCAGGATTCACTTACAAAATATTCAATACCCTTTAAAAATACGATGTATAATATTCAAAAGGTAATTTTCAGTTCATTTTATTTCAGTTCAAATATTCGCTTCCATAAATTCAGTGGCTCAAATTCGACTGTTAAAATTCAACATTACATCCGGGAACTGCAGGAAAAGCAATAGACTGCAGATTGAAGATCGCCAGCTGCTTTTCCACCAGCAGGTGGAGATGGAATAATTTAAGATTTTTTACCCAGTAAATAGACGAGAAAAAAGCTAATAAAGGCACAAAAGTAGCATTTAATATTAATATCAGCGTCTTGGACATTATAAGTAATAAAATGAGTATGAGTAAAATAAGTAAATGATCTTTTGGTCATTTATATTTGCCCTTATGTAACAGAAGCCAGTTGGTGATCGCGTAAACCTCACTCCTCGGATTCAGCGACAGATGTTGTTCTGCAATATTTAGCCGGTAGCCAACCATCACAGTACTGTAAAAATATTAACTATTGTTACACAGTTTCATAAAAAAAATGCTGGTTTATTAATGTGCATATCGCACTTCCGGCTGGCAACATATCTGATCTAGACTTTACTGTCTTTAATCTCCTCACAGCATTTGTCTCCCATACCGGTATCGCCAGCTCGCGCCCTGCTCGGACCAGTGGCGTTACATGCACATTAGAGATGCGCGGATGGGCTTTTATTTCATCCGCAACCGCATCACAAAACTCATCATCCGTCCGCCATCCATCCGCACCAATAATTCTGACCAATTTTTAAAACCGCACCCGCCCGCCATCTGCTGATTGGGCTCTTTAGTTGAATGGCTTATTCATTTTTATTATTAAATGAATGTTTCTTTATTGATTATTAGAGAATAGAGAATGACTTTAATGTAGGCATGTAGTTAATCCAAACGTGCAAGCCAAATCCAGTATTAATTGACGACGCTTTGAAGTGACGCTAAACGATACGAGGACGTGTCTTTGGTCCTCGAGTCTTTTCCTTGCGTCCTTCCCTCGCATCCCGGAGGGGTGGAGCTAAGACACGAGGAAAGAAAGCAAGGAAAGGAAACGAGGATGCACAAATAAGAAATGAGAAGCACCCTATAAAGCTCTCAGAATATCCAACACGAATATCAGCAGTGAACTCCGTCTCCGATCGGCGCACAGGGACAAAAATAAATAGTCTAAATTAAACGCACTGTACTGTACATTTTTTTATAGTAGCCTAATAGAAAACGCATTTTGACACATCATTTCAACATGCTGCTATTAAGCCTACTACTAAATGCCTATTTCACTTTATTTTTTAGCAAATAGATAGAATAATAAGTCATTTACATTATAGCCTAATAATGTTCACATTTGTAGTTGTCCATAGCAACCCCAAAAACTTATCTGCTTGTCTTGCACATCTAATTAATGGGCACAGTTTTTCGACTATTTTTTTATTTTTTTTTTATTTTTATTTTTTGCTGTGGAAGTTATTGAGCTTGTAGAAATCGGAAACAACACCAATTCTGCGACACAGATGAACCTCTATTGATATCTCTATCAGACAATGCCTATTTTATATGCCAAAAAACAACAGGCAGTAAAAAAATATTAAAATAAATATCTTAATGTAGGCATAGGCTATAGTCGCATGCTTTGGCAAACATTTGAAAAAAAAAAATAAAATAAAAACGTCATATCGTAGTTAAGCCTTATAGGCTCAGTCACCCCCACAATTAGAAATTCAATTAACAAATATATATATATATATACCATCCCTCTTTGAGCGAACATGAAGTCTGACCAGGCTAAATTGCCTGTATGACAAGTCTATGCCCCAATAACCCATGAACTTACGATCATCCCCACAAACTTGAAGCATAATGAAATACTACGCTTGCGACAAAGAAATTCTGGCAAAATAACCTTAAGCCTCAGAACGTAAAAGCGAGGCCAAATAACTAATACACAACATGTCTAGAATAGAACTGTCTAAACCAATATGAACGTAAAATTATCAGCTGACCGAACTCAAAAGTGTATATTAAACATGGGCTATGTGTAGTCTAGATAACATAGGCTAATTGGTTTAATATGCCTGACCTTAGGTCTAGTTTGAATTATCTTGGCACTATGCAGGAATAAAATAGCATCTACAGGATTCAGACGAGAGCGCCTGGCCTCTATAACGCGCCCTGCTGCACTGAAGGAGCGCTCGCTCACAGCACTTGTTGCTCATAGACTCGACTAGACATATTACTACCTGATGAAAATGTGACTATTTCAAAGTGTGCTCGATTTTTTGGATGTAGGTATGGTCAGATCATATTTAACAATTTATACATATTTTTTTTTTATTTGATTGGTACAACCGCCCGCCACCCGCCCGAATTTAATTAAAATATTATTTTTCGTCACGTCATCCGCCCGATCCGCGGTTTATCCGCGAAGTCCGCGGCTGAAACCGCCAACCGCGCATCTCTAATGCACATAAACCGTCTTTTGATGAATATGATGTTACATTCTCTATCTTTATTAACTCATTCTTCCATAGATGTAAAGTATAATATTGACTGGCTGCTAAAGAATATAAACGTAAGAGAAAGGAAATAAAATAATCATACAAAATTCAAAACCAGAGATTTTATGAGAATGTCACACAAAACAGTTTACTTGCAACTGTTGGACAGATAGTGTTAGATAAAGACAGTGTTCAGGTACGATTTAAGGTTGGGTATGGATGGGACGTGTAATTTAAAATAATTTAACTTAGCGAGCAAATGCATTAAAGGAGCGTCTTCAGTTATTAATACAGAACCGTCTAATATATGGCATAAGCATTAAGGGGTTATTAGAAGTGTTTGTGCTGTTTAAACGCAGCTTTTTTTCAGGATTGGGGTAGGCTATAGTTTTAATTATTTAAATTATTATTGTTGTTGTTATTATTTTATTATTATTATTGTTATTATTCTTATTATTTTATAACATTTATTTAGGCGACTGCGCTTGAATAAGTCATCCGTGGTTCTAAATTAGTATTTCTTTTTAACACTCTGCCTGCCTTTCATTTTTCTAATTTTTGGGGTTCTGCCATGGTGCCTTTAGTTTGTCCAGATTAATTGTTTTTATTGTTATGTAGTAGCCTAGGCTTACTGCACGCCTTTATTTTTATATTATGAACGAAAAAAAATATATATATATATTTTTTTACTTTATTATTTAAAATGATTGGCCACCTCTAAAATATAGACTAAGCCGAAGGAGAATGAATGAATTGATGAATGAATGAAATATTTGACGTTTTTTTGCGGCTTGTACGCGGCAAACGCAAACGAGTGGCCGCGAGCTCTGGTGGCCGGTCGGTCAGAGCCAGCACCGCACGTCAAATACTGGTTGAGAGATGCTGGATGGCTGCCAATATTTGATGGGAACACCTCTGAAGTTTCAGATGATATCTGGGCCTGTGCATAGTTATGAATGTGAAAAGTGAAAGTCGTGACATTTGGCCAAGCATGATAACACAAGAGTGTTTCCATTATAACACAAGAGTGCACCCCCCCCCCCCCCCCCCACACACACACACACACTTAGCAAGAATCACGCGACCGTCAACACCCCCACTTAGCTAATTTCCGCGACCGTCACATCCCTACCATGTAGCGTAAATGAGCACCTGCCCATTTAAGAGTCTGTGAATGGCACTGCAGAACAACATCTGTCGCTGAATCTGAGGAGTGAGGTTTACGCGATCACCAACTGGCTTCTGTTACATAAGGGCAAATATAAATGACCAAAAGATCATTTACTTATTTTACTCATACTCATTTTATTACTTATAATGTCCAAGACGCTGATATTAATATTAAATGCTACTTTTGTGCCTTTATTAGCTTTTTTCTCGTCTATTTACTGGGTAAAAAAGCTTAAATTATTCCATCTCCACCTGCTGGTGGAAAAGCAGCTGGCGATCTTCAATCTGCAATCTATTGCTTTTCCTGCAGTTCCCGGATGTAATGTTGAATTTTAACAGTCGAATTTGAGCCACTGAATTTATGGAAGCGAATATTTGAACTGAAATAAAATGAACTGAAAATTACCTTTGAATATTATACATCGTATTTTTAAAGGGTATTGAATATTTTGTAAGTGAATCCTGGAAATTGAAAATGAATTATTGAATTTATAAGTACGAAAACATGTTTGAAATATTTTTAGTTGAACTATTCACAGCTTAAATAAACAGCTATGTTAAATTTCAGGACCTAAAAATACAAACCCTGCAATTCAAGTCATTAAAATGCAAGAACTTGTTAATACGGTGTATTATTTTTTTCAGTTTGTGCTATTCAACAAGCTTTTTAATTCAATACTTTTGGCATTGATTTTGTTCCATATAAATCTCCATCTGTCAGTGATCGGCATCTTCACGTCATGATCAGTTCCGTAATCCCCTGCGCTCTGCTAGTGTCTGAAGAGAAAGCTTATTTAGTACCATTTGCTCATCCCGCAATGACGGTTGGGTTTAGGGGTGGGGTTAGGTGCCACGCCTCCTTTTTAAAATCGTACATTTTTGTACAACTTAACTTGTATGAGTTCGTATGAATTAGCCACTAAACTGACAAAACGTAAAAAAATGTAAGTTTTCTCGTGAGATCAGGCTGGAACTACATATTTGGTTTGTACTGCATAGATGTTGACATGTTCAAGCAAAAGATTAGAACCCAACTCGATTCATTTATTCGACTCCGAGTCGACTATTTCGTTAAAAAATCTATAGTTTTAAACACGGTGCACTTTCAGATTTAAACCTCAGCTGGATGTTTACATTCACTTCATTTTCACGTTAATAAATTCAGTACCAGAAATTGTGGAAGGATATTCCAGACAATTTTCAAATGCAATTGAATTTTTATTGCATTTCAATATGTGGAGGCATAAATTGTGACATTGTGCTATTGCAAATCCCGCATTACCATTTGCATTTTCCAATGCCAACACACCCAGCAAAGTAGTTCCACCTTTGTCATTTGATTGACAGGTTTCTGTGTACACGCCGGAAATGCAAATGCAAAAGGATTTGCAATTCCTTTTGAGTTTTGGCAGGTTAAATGTACGGCAAAAAGAAAAGCTTGTAAGACATAGGAACTGCTTTTGCAAACGGACTTCATTTGAAATGTGGCACGTTTGCGAAACTGAAATTGCAAATGGTAATGTGGAGGTTTGAAATTGCATTTGAGAATTGTCCAGAATATCCTTCCATAAGTACTGTTTGTCATTAGTTAATGTTAGTAACTGTAAAGTGTTACCAATCTTTCAAATTCCTCAAAGACAATGTTAAATCATTAAACCTGTATTTCAGCTTTCTAAAGTGCACAGAGGACATTTATTAGTGCATTGCTTAAACTCTTTTTGTTGGTTTATTAAATTAAGCCTAAATTGTTTTCTTTAGTTATTGACAAGAGGCCACTGCTGCTGTCGAAAGAGCTTAACCTGTATTGAACACGAAACATCTATTTAAAGATCTTGCATTAAACTGAGGCCATAGAGAATAGATGAAAATCTGTTGGGGTGTGTTGAGCTGTTTTGTCATGTCATGGCGCACCACACACTATATGTGCAAATTAGTGAATGTTTTATTCAGTTTTACTATCAGCAAAAACTAACAGCAAGGAATATTGGTTTTAAGGATAAACTGGCCATACACTGCACTTTAAAGAAGCTGATGAGGTTATTATTGGTGATAAAGAATGGAACATATGTTTTCATTGTATCAGTCAAAGGAGCATAGGATTATCTCACTTCAATATTTGATACATCAAATAAGGGTTAACCCAAAATTAATCTAAATGTAATCCAAAAGTAAAATAGGTTACATAGAGGGTTTTACCACCCTTGTTAAGCCCAATCCCAATTCTACTCCTTAGCCCTTCCCCTTACCCCTACTTCTCGTTTTGCAAGTTCATGTGAAGGGGTAGGGGTGTCCCAATTCTCTTTAGCTTAAACGCGTAGGTTTAAGGGGAAGGGCTAGATAGAAAAATGAAGATCAGCTCATAACGAAACTGAGCATTTAAAATGACACAAACCGAAACCAAAACTTTTAAAGAGTGACAGAAGTGAGACTTTCTTTTGTCTGTTCTTCCTTAAGATGTAGATTATTTTGCTATTTAAAGTAATACCATGATATTATACCATCACCGTTCAAAAGATGAAAAATACTGTGATATTAATTTTAGGTCATATTGCCCACCACTAGCTCCTGTGACCAGAAATGTATTTAGGGGTATGTAGATGTGGAAAGTATACGCTAGCTGCCCACAGGCTAGTTTTTGTGTTTTGTGTGTTCAAGTAAACCTCTATGGACTACACACAGAAAACATGGCAGTCAGCTTCTGTTGTGTCTAATTCATTGATGTTTGTTTGGTGTGTTATGGCTCAAAAAGAGTAGAGTATAATATAAACAGAATGTTTGACTGCAAGTCTTCCCTGATGCTGCAACATATCATGAAGGAAAACAAGAGGTGTTTGGCTGGTTCTGTACATCGTGAGGGATATTTGATCAGGAATTCAGTAATTCAGACCAATTTTATTGAGCATTTCAGCCTTTTTTTTTTTGCATTTTGACAGCTTTAGTTTCACATTTAGAGAGCTTAAACACTGAAAATCTTCCTGCTAAACTTATCTTTTTGAGCTCCACAGAAGTAGGACCAGCATATCATTTTGAGCGACACGAGGGGGAGTAAATGATGACAGAATTTCAATTTCTGGATGAACTATTCCTTTAACCACTATACGCTACACCATCCGACTAGCAAAATACAGAGTGATGAATTCATATAAAGCGCTAAGCGGTTAGTCACCTTGCCGTCACAGTGGGAGGATTTCCAAAGCGTTTGAATATTTTCACATTCATGTAGTCTATCTGTGCTTAACCTTTCACTGCAGTCCGTGATGATGAGCAGACACACACACTGCCTTTGATCTACCTCTGCACCGCCCGGAGAAAGAGAGAATTCAAATAAAGCGATAGTGCTGGATTCGAGATGTGCTTTACGATGCAGCGGGGGTTTTGTGTGTATTGAGCTTTGTATGGAAAGCCATAGTGCACTACCCTCTCACTTCACCTTAGTACCCGAGTGAGTGCTCTCCACGGTCAGACAGACCCATCTAAACCTCTAATTGCTTCACAGGCCGAAAGGCGTATGAAAGATTAATTGAAAAGGGCTGAATGTGAGCAAGCTGCTCAGCTCAGGTCTGCATACATGCTGCTGTCACTTTCTGTCCATCCTCCCCTCCGCCTCTGCCCTCTTCTCCTGCTAATGCAACCGGCTCAAACTACTGTACCTTAGCACTAATCAGACTCTCTGTAAACCAATTCCGGTGCATCACATAAACATTTTGTTTATATATTGAATATCTCAATAAAAATGTGAATTGCGCATTTATTTATTTCGAAAAATGTAGTACTATCAAAATCATATATCATGGCATATGTTGTTCTTTGAGGAAAACAGTATTACCTCTAAGGTAACAATAACATTATTATTATTATTATTATTATTATTTTATTATCATTGTTGTTATTAGTAGTAGTAGTAACAGTAGTTATAGTACAAAATTTATACTTATTTATACTAATTATATGATTATTATACTAAATCATATAATTACAAAAATAATCATTAAGATTTTAATAATACAATTACTAATTTAAATAATAATATAATGTTAAAAATGTGACATTGTATAATATAATATAATGACTTTTCTTCATGTTTGTCTTGTTTATATATATATATATATATATATATATATATATATATATATATATATATATATATATATATATATATATAGTAAATTCACATGAGTAGCAGTGCAATGTGGCTGTATATCAGCACTGGTGGGAGGTGTGCATCTTAGTGTTCCACCAGTGTCAATATACAGCCATATCGCACTGTTACGAGTGTGATATTGCATTTATACAACAGTTTGATGACATAATCATGCATATAAAAAAGAAAATCAAACACAGAGAGTCTAAAAATCCTTGTATGAGGAACTACTTTCTTCTGCCATTCATTCACATCTGCAGCTGACCTAAGAATTGCAGAAGCCGTTTCTAATTCACAATCGTCCCTTTAGAGTTAGTATTTGAATGATTCTCTAACATAGTATAAGTGATGACAAAACAGGTGATTTTGCTCACATTTTAAGATTATAAAGCTGAACAGCATGAAATGCCATCAGTCTACAGAGATATCTCCCAGTATTTCTCTGTTTCAATCGGGATAACACAATAATTAACTCCGAAAAAGCTAAAGCAGTGCAAACACTACCAGATTACTGTTGTGTTTGCGATAAGGAAAAATGCTAAACACATGCGGGCATTTCTTCTTTCTTTCTGTTTACTGGACTAGACTGCAATAACGAAAACAGGACACTTATTAGAAACAGATGGCCAACCAAAAAGTAACTAAGGGTTATACAAAGAGTGGCCAACACAAAATAAATACATTCTTAATCTGTGAGTATCATCTCATACTCAACACATTTCAATTACTATGCTATAAATACACCACAACAACATACAAAAGAGAGAGATCGACTTAGAAAGTCACTTACCAGTTTTATAATGACTTCATCAGCTGTAGCTAAAATTATGCTGGGCTTTTCCTCCTCTGAGGGATTATTATGCGGTCTAGGTCGCCATCTAGTAAATGGCGCTTTATCCATGAAATTATAAATATTTAAAATAGGCACTATCCTTATAAATAAACTTCATAATTGCAATCTAAACAATGACACTCTTGACTAAAAAAGCCTCAAAAGTACATTATGTTGTCCGACAGCTGCAATATGTCAAACTGTAGTGAGTCTATCTATCTCCTGTCACTCTATGTGGGCAGAGAAATACTGAAGGGTGAGGAGGCTGTAGAAGATCTGATATTGCAGAATATTGCACTGCTATCAGCCAATCAGATTCAAGAACCAAACAGAACTGTTGTGTATATATATATGCCTTAGTGCAATGCTGATGTACAGCCATATCGAACTGCTATAAGTGTGATATTGTGTTTATACAACAGTTCAATGGCATAATCGTCTATATAAAAAGAAAATCAAATTTTGTTGGAAAAACTACATTCTTCTGCCATTCATTCACATCTGCAGCTGATGTCAGATCAGTAAAAACCCCTGCTAATTCACAAACAGCTAGTATTTGAATGATTCTCTAGCACAATGTTCAAAGTGATGACAAAACAGGTGAGAGAGAGAGAGAGAGAGAGAGAGAGAGAGAGAGAGAGAGAGAGAGAGAGAGAGAGAGAGAGAGAGAGAGAGAGAGAGAGAGAGAGAGAGAGAGAGAGAGAGAGAGAGAGAGATCACATTAGAATGTCACTTATCTGTTCAATAATGATTTGTTCAGCTGTAGTTTGAAATATTCTACCTCTAAGGACTTATTATGTGGTCTCTGTTGCCATCTTGTGGCAGAACGTCAACCGTCAACTTCTTGCTCAATATGACAGGCTTAAGGCCGCCATGCATGCATGTTATAAAAAAATTTCAATAGCTGCAATAATTGTCAAACTGTTGTAAGTTTATTTCTCTGTTTGGTATGTGGGTGGAGTAATATAGGGTGAATAGGCTGTATGAGTGCTGTTATTGCAGAATATGGCACAGTCATCAGCCAATCATATTCAACAACCAGACAGAACTGTTGTGTGTGTATATACAGTTGAAGTCAGAATTAATAGCCCCCCCCTGTTTATTTTTTTCCCCAATTTCTGTTTAACTGAGAGAAGATTTTCCCAACTCATTTCTAATATCTGATTTATTTTATCTTTGCCATGATGACAGTAAATTATATTTGACAAGATATTTTTCAAGACACTTCTGTACAGCTTAAAGTGACATGTAAAGGCTTAACTAGGTTAATTAGGTTAATTAGGCAAGTTAGGGTAAATAGGAAAGTTATTGTATAAAGATGGTTTGTTCTTTAGACCAGTGTTTCCCAACCCTGTTCCTGAAGGCACACCAACAGTACACATTTTCAACCTCTCCCTAATCAAACACACCTGAATCAACTCATCAGAAGATTAGAAGAGACTCCAAAACCTGAAGTTAAAGGGTCAGATAAGGGAGTACAAAATATGTACTGTTGGTGTGCCTCCGGGAACAGAGTTGGGAAACACTGCTTTAGACAGTCGAAAAACATGTATAGCTTAATCTCCTAGGGTTTGAGTGTCCCTATACTGTACATGGACAGCACATTTTAGCTCTTAAGTGGTTAATCTCTTAAGGCTCAAGGTTTAAGAGCATTTTTACAAGGTTTACATGCCTTTTTTATTTCTCTCAGCTATTGGACTTATTGGAACCTAATTAGAATAAAAATCTTTTCATATGATGAACTTTTAGAGAAAAATTATGTCCATATATGTTGACTCGTGGTCCGAATTTACATAAAACACTTTTTCCTGAATTTTTTTAATGCATTTATCAGTTTTTTTTTTTTTTATTTGCTTTGACTAACAGAGAGTAAAAACAGCATTTTTCCCCCATTTTGCCCATTTTAGACAGTTAAAAATAGGGACATTTCATATGCTGCAAAATAGTTGCAGGATGACACCGTATGTCTGTAACAAATATAAAACATGCAAAGTATTTTAATTAAAGGGTCTAATAATTTTGACCTTAAAATGTTTTTTAAAAATTAAAATTTTTTATTCTAGCCGAAATAAAACAAATGAGACTTTTCTTCAGAAGAAAAAATATTATCAGACATATTGTGAAAATATCCTTGCTCTGTTAAACATCACTTGGGAAATATTTAAAAAAGAAAAAACAAATTCAAAGGGGGCTAATAATTCTGACTTCAACTGTATATTCTGTATAAATACATGCACACATATACTGTATACATAGTATTTATATGCATATTTATATGTATACATAGTATATAGGTACACATATAAACAATACGTAAATTCTTTACATATGCTATGTTATATCAGTTGATTACATTATTTTAAAATCAATAAATTCCCACTAGAACGTTTTTTTTTAGACAGATTTATCAAACAGCATGTGAAACTATCAAGTCAAACTGCTCGTTGCCTCTCAACAAGCCACACAATTTGAAGCATCACTCATGTCTGTAGCACATTTGTTGACATCCCTAACCCCGAGTGAGAGCCATTGTAATAGTGCTGCTTGCCTCCACTATTAGCAAGCACCACCATAAGACGAAACACTCCAGGCATTGTTTTTCTCTCAATATAGTGAGCCGGAGCAGGAGAAGGATGCTTCATTTGCTTGGATCTTTAATTGGAAGGGGGCTGAAGGTGCAGAGGGTAGATGAGACAGACAGGAATCCTATTACCCCCGGTGTGACTCAATTCCACTGGAACAGCATTGATCATAACCAACACGACAGTTGGGGGAGTTTCGCCCCCACAGCCACACACACACACACACACACACACACACACATGAAAATGGTTGTTTAGCATGTTTTTTCATAACCTCCTCCACATAAATTGTCAGCGTGGCATTTAGGATGGTCCGATAAGATTGTTAATCGCTCTGAACAAGTTTTTCCATTCCCACCAATCCCAAGTCTATGACTAATGGGGGGGAGAAAAGAACATCATGTAGTTTTTGTGATTTGAAAATCCAGACTGCAAACAGAGACACGGGAAAAATCTATATTCTCCAGCTCTTTTCAAAAGGATGATGTCATCGGTGTACACACACAAGCCGATCCCAGGAGAAATTCATTATCCAACATACCTGCCACTCATCCATCACTCGCTCTCTTCCCATGTGTGAAATAACCTTTACAAACCCTCTCAACAAGAATGTAGTCCACGCCCCGGTGAACCGACCTGCATTCCTGCATGCTAAGGTATGCATCCATACCTCAGAGTGCTTAATCAAAGCTTATGATGAGATACAAAATGATGCAAAGCTCTCGCTCGCAACAAAACACCCAGCGGAGAGCCCAGCCAGCTGCAGTGGGAGTGGGAGTCCCAGGGGTTGCCTCTATACAGATCTGTGAGCAGTATGAAAAATACAACGGCAGGCAGGATATGAGATTCCACTGCTTCTGCTGAGGGTAGGGAGAAAGGTCTAATGGAGGGAAATCCACAGGAAGGATTCTAGTGTAGCGTTCCATGACAGTAAAGGAGAATGGACACATACATAGCTGAAATGTAAGGCGATGGAGATGTTTTAGTTGTGCTGGAAGTGGGTTGCCAGGGGATCCAGGTATACACCTGCCTGCACTGCTCTCAGTCTGGTAGATTATTCACACATACAGTATGTGACTGGAATGGGAACTCAAAAAACAAGTGCTAGAGCACATAGAAAGGAAACCGAGAAAAAAGGAGCTTGCTCATGCACACAGACACTTCAGTTCGTTTTAAGTTTAAAAAAATTATTCACTGAATCTTCACTGTGGCGCACAAGATTGGGTGGTAACACTATTTGAAGGGGGTGTTCAGAAGATTGTCATCAAACCTTTATAACCATTTATGTCATTTTAAATGCAAAGGTGATATTAAGATGTGTTTGTCAATAGTAATATCACAAATACATCACAATCTCTGTCATGAGAGCTTGACCATATCTAGACAACATAACTTGTCATAAATCTGTCATAAACATGATTGCCATGAGAGTATTACAACGGTGTCATGAATTTTAACAACAGCATTAATATTTGTTATCCATATATTTGTCATTAAAATTACAATAAAAAGTGTCGATGTCATATCCTGTCATCCATGTATGTTTGTTTTCATCATGTGACCTTTCCCGATGTGCTCCTTTGTTTCAGTTCCCGCCATTTATTAATGTTCATCACCTTCACCTGTTTTCATCCCCTGTATGTAATCAGTTCAATCATTCCACTGTGTATTTATAGTCTTTGTATGTCATTCAGTCTTCGGCTGGTATTCTCAGTTGATGTCTGTTTTCACACCATGTCATTCCCGAGTCTCCATTGTTCTTCTATGTAAGTGTTTATCAATAAATTTGCGTGTTTTGATAAATCCTGCGATCCTGTGCCTTCCTAAAGTGAACCCAGGCATTACAATTGACATGGTAATGAGAAATTATAATGACAAATTCAGTAACCCTGAAAAAAAGTAACCAGGAAAATATTCATGACAATTATAATGGCCTCATGACAATCATGTTTATGACAGATTTATGACAAGTTATCATGATTTGATAATAGCCCCTTTCACACATACAGACCTTTCCGAAAAATTACTGACATTTTTTTTTTTTAAATACTGGTAAATTCGTTTCGGCAATTTTCCGGAAAGAAAAGTTGTAACATTACTGGTAATTTTCCGGAATGCTGCTCTGTGTGAACTCAGAAGGAAAATTACTGGAAAGAGCGCATTTACACTTAGAACGCGCTGAAGTGAGACGTCTACTCCAGCCGATCAGAACATTCAGATGCATTCACATCCACGCTGTTTATAAAAATGTGTTTTCCATACACATTTAGCTGGTAATTGTTAGTCAGATAACATTTCTATCTGCCTTCAGAATGCCAACTGTGTAAAAAATTATTGATAAAATGCTTATGATAAGCCGCTGTTTGTTTACCTAAAAGCTCTGCTTCAGTTGCTTGACGTGTGTGCACATGAAGCGAATGAGTGCATATTATGTTCATCTCGACATAAAAAAGTGTTTCTCCATATGTTTTCATCAAAGTTGTTCACAATATTTATCCATCCACAGAATTTGTAATGTAGTCAAATGTGTAAACGTTTAGCCATGATTAGCTCGTCTGCTTTTGGGTGTCAACGGAACAAAGCAGCTGCATGAATGCTAACGCTTTAAATAAAAGTGAAACCATCAACAAAAGCCCGACCCTTTCTATGTTTACGAATACACACGCAGCCATTTAGAGGTCATTTCTGGTTAATTACCGGAATGTCGTTGCCTGTCTGAACAGCACTTTTTTGAATTTACTGGTAAAGTATTTCTGGTAATTTAACAGATAGTTACCGGTATCACTGTGTGAAAGGGGCTAATGTCTAAAGTTACTCATAACAAGGAAATCTTTAATATCATATTTGCATTTGAAATGACAAAACTTGAATGAATGACAATTGTCATAAGCATGCATAAAATCTCATTCATGAAATGTGTCATGTCATGTTTATAAAGATGTCATGACAGTCGTATGAAAACCCTTTCAATGTTATCAATTTAGTTAACATGATGCTTGCATCAAGTCCAACTGTATATTTTCCTAGTCTTTGCCCTGACATGGCCTTGGTACTAGACTTGATCTCTCACTTGAAATGGACTATTAAAACCCTGTCCTGGACTTCGGCTCAGACTCAGATGACATTTTCAGAAATAATGCTATATTTATTGGTAGGGGTTGTTAAATAATTTAATAAATTTCCCTTGTGCAGGATTATGGGAGTTACTTGACACTCCCTACTTACCAATGAGCGACGTTTGCACTGAAGTGGAATTAGAAAATGGCAGCATATTGTGGCAGAATTTTGAATGCATTTAGCAGGTCATATTTCTTGCCATATTTAGATAATGGGAGTAGGCATAGTCCAAGTCCATTCAAGTTAAATCATAGTGCCCAACTTTCAGAGAAGATCTGTTAAATACTGAAGTTAGATGGGAAGATTCTGAGAACCCTGCCTCAGATTAGACTCATTGGAGCGTCCAACAGCATGATGAAATGGCAGCCAAAAAGCAGTGGCTCCAGTGTGGTTACAATACACACTGGTACTTACTATACTCATCCTGGAGGGTTCTAGAGATGGTGCATTGATGTGATCCAAGTCCTGTAAAGAGATGATGCCAACCATAGAGGACTTCTTGAGGACTCCATAATGCTCGACAAGGCTGTATCCTGAGCAGATGCTGTAGTGGTCATGGAGTGGAGAGCACGAGACTCAGCTGAAAGATCCAGGATCTCGTGGGCCAGCCTGTACAGCCGCCGGTGCCTTACTCACGCCTGCAGCTTCTCCATGATGGATGTCCAATGTTCTCCAGCCCCGGTGCCTAGACTGCAGCTCTGCACAGGAAGTTTGGCCAGAGGAGAAATGATCATGCCCAACTGAGCCTGGTTTCTCTCAAGGTTTTTTCCTTCATTTTCGTCAATTGGAGAAGTTTGTTCCTCGCCACTGTCACCACTGGCTTGCTTGGTTTGGGACTTGTGGAGCTGCACATCGATGGATTTGCTTTTCAGTGTTTGGACTTCCAGTAGTGAAAATAAAACCACACTGAACTGAATTAAACTGAACTTCAATTCTGAAAACTGGACTGACACAGTTTCAATTTCAATTTACTAGAACTTCTATGTTAAGCTGTTTTGACACAATCTACATTGTAAAAGCGCTATAGAAATAAACATGAATTGAATTGATTTGAATTGAATATACAGTACCCCAGCTAGAGGTAGATAGACAAGAGAGTGATAGAGAGGGATCATTAGCAGCCAATGACTGGTAAAGGCCAATGAAATAATTTGGCCAGGACACTGAGGTTACACCACTACTCTTTATGAGGAGTGCCATGGGATTTTTAAATACCCCAGAAAGTTGGTTTGATGTGCCCCTGCGACTATACTTGGGAATTGAAACCCACACAGACCACAGGATAAGCAGCCCCCTGCAGGCTTCACTAACACCATTTCCAGAAGTAACCTAGTTTCCCAGAAGGTCTCCTACCCAGGTTCTGACCTGACTCATCCCTGCTTAGTTTCAGTGGGCAAACAGTATTGGGCTGCAGAGTAATATCAAAGACTACAGAATACACAAGATGTGTTACTTGTATTGTTTTAAATGGGAAACAAATCCAACAATCAATATGCCAAACCCCACTTTCTAGTAAAGGAGCCAATCATTGCTTACTATAGACCAGTGGTTTTCAAACTCGGTCCTGGAAGGCCGGTGTCCAGGAGATTTTAGCTCCAACTTGCCTCAACACACCTACAGGCATGTTACTTTGCAGGACAACGGCCCTCCAGGACCAACTTTGAGAACCCCTGTTATAGACTGACAATTCTACAGGTAAGACGCTTGGTCCATTTGAGTGTTTAACTCTTTGGGATCTCAGCAAACACACTGAAATCTCTGTGAATACTTGTCTCACAGACATAAGAAACATATTGACTGTACATAAAGCTTGAATTCTTTGTTTAAAAGCTAAATAAATATGAAATTACTAATAAAGCATTTGAATAATTGCTGTTAAATTACTTGTACTGTGGTTTTCTACTATTACACATGCATTTTGCCATTAATGGTGTACCTGTAAGCATAGAAATGAATTATTCTGGGCAATTGATGACGTCTAGGTTTTAATTTTAGAGGTAACCATGAGATGCCATGAAGGCAACTAGAAATGCCCAAATAATAATAATAATAAAAATGTGTGCCCAGTTTATGGACTACTTTTATATGGAGAGAGTAAACAGCAACTTTTGTAAAACATAACAGCAACACTTAAACTGTAGCTCCACTATAATATTGGTTGACCATAAAATGAAAATGACTACAGAATAATTTAGTGTACTTCGCTAAAGCAATGCAATTCAAAGAACATGATTCATACTAAAATGGCGTTATGACTACAATCAGACACATTTCCTATCACATAATTACAAACATTTGTTCTCATACTTCAATAGAGAATGTTTCAGGTCCAAAAATTATACACTCAACAGAAAATAACTCCAACCAACATTCATAAAGTTAATCTGTTCTTACCCTCACACACGGGACAGCACTCTCCGGGCACAGTGACAGGATTGAGGCAGCTGTGGCCGCAGGCAGCTGCCACACAGCGGGCATCTCCACTCACACACTGGCAGAAGGTGCAGTCGTCCTCGCGCCAATGGTCACCGTGAGCCAAGATTTGCCCATTCACATAGCAGCCGGCTAAACTGAGCACCGGGTAGATGGGGTCTATAAAAAAAGTTAAGAGAACAATGAATGACATAATGAGAGCCACCACACAACAGTTCTGATATCTCATAAACGTACCCTGCTAAAAAAGTCAGTTTAAGATGTTTTAAAAAGTGCCAGATTTAGAATAGGGCAGATGTTTTTTTGACCACCTTAGGTTACGGCTAACAGGTGGCTGGTTTGTTGATAAGTTTAAGACCATCTGGAAGTTTGCACTAACCAATGACCGGCTTGGACCAGCTAATGACCAACTTAGATCATTTAATGGCTAATGGACCAGCAAATGACCAGCCTGGGCCACTGTAGCTGATACTCAGCGTGGACTAGCTGAGGACCAGCCAAGACCATCCACTAATAATTTAGATTAACTATTGACTAGTCTGCTGATTCCAAACATAGACTAGCTAATGATGAATGTTGACTATTTAATGATCACCTTGACCCAATAAAAACCAACTGCTGACTATCCTGGATTAGCAAATATGTAACATAGATAAGATAATAACCATCTTACTTAATCTATTGATGAGCTTGACTAAAACCGTACATCTGAACTACCTAATGCCCAGCCTATACTAGCTAATACCAAGATTTGACCAACCAATATTTAGCTTATACTAAACAATAGCTAGCTAATGACCCGTTTAATCCATCTAGTGATCAGCCTGGACCAGTTTGGAAAGTATTGACTTGCCTGAACTAGCTAATACTCAACATTAAAAATCCAATGACTAGCTTTGACCATTCAAAAATTGATTTGGACCAATTTTGACCAACTAATGACTGGCCTGAACAACGATATTGGCTAGCCTGTACCATCAAATGATAAAACTAAACCAACTAACAACCAGCACGGGTAAGTTATTTCAAAACAGCTTTGTTCATCTTATGATCAGCTTGAACCAACTTATGACCAGCCTGAACTAGTTATTACTATAACATAGATATAAGATAGCTAATGACCAGCGTAATGATCAGCTCGGACCAGTTATTAATTAATGACTACAGCTTGAAAAAGACCAAACAATGACTTGCTTACAAGTTTAGAGCGTTTAATGTTTAGTTTGGACACATGTGGCACTACTTTCACTGTTGCAAGACTTGATTGATTTTGTTCATTCATACTGTTCTGTGTTCCACAGTACCATGTTTACAAACATTGAACATCTTAAGATGGATTTTCCAGCAGGGTCAGTGTTTATATATGACAACATATGTGAAGCATGAGCCAACTAAGCAGTACTAAAGAGCAGGCCATTATATCTAAAGGTCATAGTTGCTTGATGAATTTTCTTGTCTGAAACAGTGATTTCAAAAGAACCTGCTCAATAGGGGGTTTCACTTGAGGGCGAATCATTTCACCACAACAATTTCGCATCAGGTTCAAGTTGGTCATGAAATTGAAACCAATCAAAAAGCAATTTGGTTTGAAAGTGACTTTTGTGTGAGCTGTTCTACATTCCAGTTACAGTATAAACAAGAGACTGTAGTACAGACCATTTTTGCTGGTGTAATTTGATTAAAATGACCACATTTTAAAGCGATAGTTCCCCCCAAAAAAGCGATTTTTCATTTTATTTGAATGCAAAAGAAGATGTTTTGAAGAAAGCTGGAAAACTGAAAAATTCTTAGTAGGAAAAAACTAATTCTATGGAAGTCAATCACAGGTTTCCAACATATCTTCTTGTGTGTCAGAATGAACAACATTTTGACTTCATTGTATATAACATCACAAAGTCTCTATATGGAAAATTCAAACATGAACTTGTATGTCTTCAGCAGGCAGTGGACGTCAACATGATATCAGATTGACATTGTTTGGAATGAAAATCAGCTTGACGTCAGAACCCAAGCCTGAAATCAACCAAATATCATTGTCTAATGATGTTACAGCTTGACGTTGTGTGGACGTTATCACTATGACATCTATCAGACGTTGGATCTTGGTTGCCAAATGTCAATATTTGACGTCAAAATAACGTTTAATTAAGATGTTGGTTTAACCCCGCTCTTTTGTGCGCGACCCAACATGCTCTTCACTTTCCTCCACAACACCTCCCTCTCTCCTCTGGTAACATGCCAGATCTGTTACCCCGATCTGTTCTGGGACCTCACAATTTACAAATCAAGCACTGATTACATGTATCAAATATCTTTATGGGGCCCAAATGCCTTAAAGTAGCTTGAACCCCAATAACTGTTGCTTGTGAATGGGTCCAACCTTCTTCAAAATATCTTCTTGTGTGTAACAATGAACAAATTGGTTTGGAACAAGTCATGATTAAGTAAATGATGATAGAATTTTCATTTTTGGGTGAACTATCCCTTTAAGTCAATGGTTCTCAATCAGGAGCCCAGCAAATGTCTAAGGGGCCACAAAATGACTTAATTTAAATATGAAATAATAAAAATAAGGCTAAATAAGTCATGTATTTCCAGAGCAGGAAAGTCAGTAAGTTAAATAACTTTCAAAACTCTGTAGCCATTTTTATAGTATTTAGTAAAGATATTTATTAAAAACCCAAATTCAGTACATGATCAACAGCTAAAAATGTCACGAGGCTTTAAATTATTGTAGTGGACAATGGAGGGCACTTGTGGAGTAAGTACGTTTGAAAACCATTGCTTTAAGATGTCAATTAAAATGATTTATGCTCTTCATAAGCCAAAGCCGCCAATGAATGAGCATATGGATTCATACAGGCTTACATTTATGTAAGCCATCTAACTTTAGTTGGCCGATTTCATTTGTTTAATTCATCACAGTAAAGGTCTCAAGAGTAAAGCTACAGGGAAACGGCGGAGTTTCACTTTAATTAACTACATAACAGCAAAATCATTCGCAAACTAATTTCAACATGACCACGATCTGATAAATATAACATGAGTGGAAAGTGTAGCCAGGCAATTCCAAGCTATAATATATTGGACAACAGAACCTACCCACAAGAGAAGCATAGCAATCGAAATTACATGCTCCCTGGCAGCCTATTATAGGTTGTCTACAAAATAAAACAATGAACAGTTTCCCTGAACTAATTAGCCCTGGATGCTCATTGAATTGGGAGAATACAAGTGCACTAAGAATTTATCCCACAAATTCGACATTCAATTGGCAGAATCTTCCTCATCAGGTAATGTAAAATGCGCAATATCCTCAGAGAAGTTTAGAAAAAACAAAAAAACAGTCACGCCATAATTGCTTTAGAATCTAGTTTTAGACCTGGATGACATTTTTCATTAAAATTCACAAAAATCACCTCAATTACAGGCAGAGCATCAACAGCAAATGCGAAACAGGCCCTAAGGCACAAAGCTAATGCTAAAGACAGCTTGATAACATTTGGAATAAAGGTGCACATTTGCCTGCTCACGCTCTCAGTTTCTGAAGAACTGTGATTTTTTTATCTAAACCCATTTTAATTGCTAGAATTTTCAAAGAACATTATGCTGCTTGAACAAAAAAGATCAATACATTAGTTGTAGAGACTTTGTAATGTTACATAAATGACATACAAGTTCATATTTAGACATCATATACGCAATATATATTATGAAATGCTGCAATGCAATGCATATTTTAACTTTTAATTTAAATTTTTAGCCCTCTTGAATTGTAATTCCCCCCCCCTAACTTCTGTTTAACTTATTTCTTGTATTAATATGTATAAATATATTTATATACTATTTACTAATACAAACAGTCAGATATATGTACCTTTAAACAACACAAGCATTTATAGCACATAAACAAATATAAATATCCCGTTTGTTTTCAAAGCCTTGTCTTGGTCACGCGCTCAACAGAAAGGGCTGCGATTGGCTTTTACGCACTGGCGCTCTTTACAGATGTATTATGAAATGCTGTAATGCATATTTTAACTGGGATAACAAATATGTACATGTATATTCAAATATATTTCATATACACATATTGGATATATGACACATTTTGTATTTGTGCAATTCTAATATGAACTCGTATGTCATATACAGTTGAAGTCGAATTTTTAGCCCTCTTGAATTGTAATTTTTTTCCCCCAACTTCTGTTTAACAGAAAGAATATTTTTTCAACACATTTCTAAACATAATAGTTTTAATAACTTATATCTAATAACTGATTTATTTTATTGTTGCCATGTTGACAGTACATAATATTTTACTAGGACTGCACGATTTGAAGAAAAAGTCTAATTGCGATTTATCAACATTGCGATTTAAAATGTGATTTACTCTAATTTCATAAAAGAGCTGGAAACGGTTTGCTCCGCTCTGGCATTATTCACCGATGAGTGACGTGGATACAGATAAACAGCTGCGGTTACAGTCTATATGTGCGTATATTACAGCTGATCCGTGGTAGAGAAAACTAACACTGCAGAGTAACACACTCATGTGTATGGATCCACAAGTATTGCTGTAACAGCCGAGAGAGGTTACGTTACCTCACGCAAGCAGGTCAAAGGTCTGCTGGTGGGTTCTGCTGTAACAGTTGTCTGCTTTTTAAGTAACGTTAGTTGAATTGTTTTAATACCAGCGCTCACCTCCTTCGCCACAATAATAATCGAAATAATTGCAGCTTTTGTGATTTGAAGATTTTCAAAATGTGATTTTCTGTTTAAAATCGATTAATCGAGCAGGCCTAGGAAATACTGTTTGCTCTATTAAACATAATAGTTTAGACTTCACTGTATGTAACGTTACAAAGTCTCTATGTGTAAAGTTCAAACACAAACCTATATGTGCCTAGCAGGCACAGGACGTCAACATGACGTCAGATTGATGTTGTGCCCCTACGTCGTTGGGACATTGAATTTTGTTTGAAATGAAAATCGGGTTGATGTCAGAACTCAATGGCAGGTCAATGTCCAATGTCCAACATCCAACCTAAAATCAACCAAATATCAAAGTCTAATGGTGCGTTCACACTAGATGCGTATGAACCATCAAGCGTGAGTAATTTACATGTTAAGTCAATGTAAAGACGCGAATAGACATCCTGCGGTGCGATTCGCACGAACGAAGCGGCATGAGTTGAGCGTTTTGCGAGTTTGACATACTTAACGCGTGAATTGCGTGATTCAAGTTGGAAAATCTGAACTGTTGTAATCTGAACCAATCAGGAGCTTGCTCTTTAGAGATGTGAACCTACACTGGTCTCACGGTTCGGTTCGGTTACGATTATGCCATCGATTCGGTTCAATTCGATATCTCGGTGCATTGACGATGCTTACCATACACAATTTTATATTTTTTTCACAGCACAACAATTCTTGTATTAATATGTATAAATATATTTATATACTATTTACTAATACAAACAGTCAGATATATGTACCTTTAAACAACACAAGCATTTATAGCTCATAAACAAATATAAATATCCCGCTTGTTTTCAAAGTCTTGTCTTGGTCACGCGCTCAACAGAAAGGGCTACGATTGGCTTTTACACACTGGCGCTCTTCACTGATGAGTGACACTGATAAACAAAAGCAGCGATCACAGCTGATCTATGATAGACACGGTGGAGAAAACTCTGCAGACATGTGCTTGTGTCTGTATCCAGAAGTATCGATGTAACAGCCGATAGGAGAGGACACATCACGCCAGCAGGTCAAATGGGCCACAGTGAGAGAGAGAAATGGAGTTTACTTTCATTTTCTCAATCGCAGTCAAATATGGGGGATTCTGCTGAAATTGTGCACAGTTTCTGCGTTTTTAAGTAGTTGGAGCATTGTACATACTTGCGCTTGCCTCCCGCTCGACATATGACATGTGAGATAAACCCGCTCGACATACAAGATAAATGACATCGGTACATAATAAACAGTTATAATTATTACTGAACTGATACCGAATTGTCCACGTCTGCATCGCGGTGCACCAAAGAAACAATTAATTTTGACACGCCTATTGCTCTTGTAGGGGCGTGATTGTGCAGTTAGTGTCCCAAGGGGAAATCCTCCTGCCGACACCAGACAACAGCTCATTAAACTGGCCTCATCTCAGTAGGAAGCACCGCTGAAAGCCTCCATCATCCAGGTAGAGTTGATGAATTCACAGAGCTGGGTGCACCTCTGTACGGATCTAGTGGACTCAGACACGGCGCCAAATGAATCTAAGCTGATTTTCAGCCTACCTAAAGCATATAAACACAGCTTTTCTCTCGATAAAAAAAATAATAGCCATTTAGCAACAAAACTAGAGTCACCAAGCAGACAAAGGCCCAGGCCATGATGATGGTGATGATGAATCCAAGTCTATTGTCAAGTGAATTTGACTGACGAATGAAGCGAATTTGACGTGCGAATGGTGCGAGTGAACTCAAAAATGTCTATTTACGTGCAAATAATGCAATTTATTTACATGTGCCGCATCTGGTGTGAACACAGCATAATGATGTTACAGTTTGAAGTTGTGACGTCTATCAGACGTTGGATTTTGGTTGCTATACCTGACGAATAAATGTCAGTATTTGACATCAATATGACGTTGGTTTTAGATGTTGGCTTGACCTTGGATTTTGGTCAACGCAACCTAAAATCAACCAAATATCAACGTAATTTGATGTCGTTTTTGCACGTCAAAATAACGGTTGTCCTCAGACGCTGACTAGACATTGAATTTTGGTCACCTGACATCACGACCTAAATCTAACCTAATATTAATGTCTTTATTTGGGTCGTATATGTAATTTGCACATAATTTAATCTATCATATGGAGCCCAAAGGCCTTAAAGTGGCTTGAACCCCAATAACTGTTGCTTGTGGTGGCTTTTTTTTTTTGCAAATGCAAAGGTCATCTTACCTTCACAGACAGGACAACACTCTCCATCAGGAACATAGTAGCGATCGCAGTGCAGGACGCCACACTGGGCCGTGAAGCACACAGATACACCACCCTGACAGCGGCAAAAGCGGCAGGCGTCCATCCTGAACATGTCTCCATCATGGTACTCCACACCGTTAAAAGTGCAGGCCGGCTTTGTCTCTGCAAAACACAGTAATCAGGACACAGTGCATTAGAGGTTGTCGCATGTATGACTGACAGCACAACAAAACAAACAGGGTCTTGATAACAGGGCCAAGAAGAATAGTTAGTTATGGGGTACGCAGGGAACTAAACGTTGTGCATTTGTGTCCGGGAGAGCTTTTAGCAGCTCAGTTTCAGATAGCTGCGGAATTGATGCTCAACGGTCACCATGGCAACCGCTAGGTACCTAATTCTCCTTTCAGCTCATGCATTACAATGCCTGCACTTGTGTATATGGGAACGGGCTGCTGTTTTTGGTCTAAAATGAAGCTTAATGATGATATATTTATGTACATATATTCGCACCTTGATGACTTCTGTTAATATGGTGTTCAGAGATAACGTGCTTTGAATGGGGGCCTCTAACAAAGAATAATCACCTTTAAAAAGGACACTGAACTGCAATTTTTTTTTGTTTTTGTCGTGCCTTCTTTTTTATTATGAATTATTCAGTTTTGATTAATCTCATACTTTTGAAGGTAACACGAATTAACACATTCCGTTCACAAGAAAGAAAACCAATTAACGGATTACGAGTAGACTCAAATGAAAACACTTTGTCAATTATCTAATGCGAGTTTAGTTTTTATGAATAAATTGGCAATAAATAGTGTTGAACGGATGAATGTGTCAAAGTTTAATCAAGTTTTGCACCATCCAAACAACAAAATCATATTTACAGCTTTAGATTTTGTTGCTAACTAGAACTTTTTCCTGTTTGTTTACTTTTTTTTTAAATGTAAAATAGGGCTGGACCGATAAATTATATAATATCAAATTGTGATAAAATTTATGTCAATAACAATGATAAGCTCTGGACTTTTTCACTCTATTTTGATCTAAGATCCAATCACACAGCAGAAATGTGCAACAATGGGAATCTAAAAGTGTGTTGATATTAGAGATGTATCAAATTTTCGGCCACCATTTAATGGACCTTCTAATTTTTGTGACTTTGTTGGGGTACTCTTTTAACCTCTTAAAGCATAGGTCTCAAACTGGATTCCTGGAAGGCTGCAGCTCTACACAGTTTTGCTCCAACCCTAATCAAACACAGCTGATCCAGCTAATAAAGGTGTTCAAGACTACTATGGACTATTAAGCAGGTGTGAGTTGGAGCTGGTTGGAGCTAAACTATGCAGAGCTGCGACTCCAGGAATTGAGTTTAAGACCCATGTCTTGAAGTCAAGTGCTATTTTGCGGTTTCTGCCTGGATTTTGCCTACCCAAATTCAAAAGCTTCACAAATCCACATGCAGAGGTGTAAATGCAAAAGTTTGGTATCATTTAAAAAAAAACTTTGAATTTTCTTAAAACACTGGTGAAAGTGATTAAAATAATTGTATATAACGTCTGTGTTATAATAAACCACTTCAAAAAAAGGAGCTTTTTTTGTTTGTAAACTTAAATTTGAAAGTGTACCTTTTAGGTTGTGTGTGATCTAGGTTGCTGTAATAATTTTGGTGCTTCCTGTACATGTCGGTAATTATAAGAAAAAAGAAAAATGCCTCTATCATAATCTATGCAAAAGTTATTCTATTCAAACTGAAGAACGGAACCACTTATGGGGTATTGGACCAGTACAGACCTTTAAAATTTAAAGAATGTGGAAGTAAGTTATGTCATAGACCCAGTACAATACGTTCAATATGGAAAATAATTATCGAGATAGCATTTTTGCCATATCGCCCAGCCCAAATTTAACATTAAGACTACTGAACATCGTTCCATAATTTAAAGAAGTTACTAAACTGTTATTCAGTATTAACATTATTTTCAGTATTTATATTTATAACAGTAATTATAGTTATAGTATATGTAGTAATATTAGTTATCTATCATTTAATTGATATATCATTTGATGACATTGTAGGGATTGAGAAAAGGATAAACGTTGATCCACGCTGAGATGGATTGGAAGGTTGGAATGTAGAAATCCGAATTCTTCAACATATTTAAAGAACCATATAAACTATTAAAATACTTTGCTAGTTTATACTTTGTCCCTGTCCTTCAAAACCACAAGGTTTTACTAATTTAGCAGCCAGACATTTTTAATCAGTAAGAATTTTAGCATGAACTTTCATTCTTTTTTATAATTTCATTACTTACCAAAATTTTAATGGGTTTTTAAAATTTTTACAAAAAATTGTTTTGATATTAAAAAAAATACTGCCAACGTTTTATTCAAATCAGTCATCGAAACCAAGCTAAAGACAGGAGAGAAGTGAACTGAAAACAATAAAGAACAAACTCTTTATAATAATAATAATAATAATAATAATAATAATAATAATAATAATAATAATAATAAATTATTTATTATAATTATAAATAAATGTATTCATTTATTCATTCATTTTCTTTTCGGCTTAGTCTCTTTATTATTCTGGGGTCGCCACAGCGGAATGAACCGCCAATTTATCCAGCATATGTTTTACACGGCGGATGCCCTTCCAGCTGCAACCCATCTCTGGGAAATAAATCAATATTTTTTATAATAATTTATATTATTATTATTATTATTATTATTATTATATTATTATTATTACAATATTATTATTATTATTATTATTATTATTATTATTTCTATTATTTAGGGTTCATATGGTGCTGGAAATTTAAATTTAATATAGTGTTTTCAATATCTGAAAAGCGCTTAGATTTTAGAGAAAGTGATTGAAACTGCTTGAAAACGTATTTCACCTTACTAAAGTGGTAATAATAATTAATATTATTATTTATAATAATTAATAACATTTAAATAAACCACAGATCTTAATACAGAGGGTAAAAAATGCAATCACATTTTCTAAAAAATAAAATAAAATAAAAAATGTAACTCAAAGCTTCCACGGAGGTGCGAATCCAATCGCAGATTTATTTACGATGATCGTAAATCAGGTAAGAGTCAACAACAGAAGCAATCGGGTACATATAGATAATCCAGAAGTCGTCATCAACAAACAGGCATTTAGTCAACAATGAAGAAAAGTAAGATAAACTAAAAACAAGGTTAGGAGTACTGTAGATAACATAAAACACAAGAATCAAAGAGCACAGCTAGACAAGGAAATGAAAATGCTACGTAAAGTTACAAGTTCGTTATAACTAACAAAACAAACAAGCAAACAACACTCAGCAATGTGTATGAGCAAATGTGGTCTGTGTAATGAGTCCCTGAGCAGCTTCAGCTGTAAGTGTGTGCACGGTGCATGATGTGATCTGTAGTCCAGTTGGTGGCAGAGTTGTAGTTCTTCAGTGATCTGCAGTAGCTAGATCGCTGGTGACTGTAACAAACATACTGCATCTGATATATTATAATTAAGAATGTGTATGTATGAAAATACTGTATATAACTTTACAAGCTTAAAGTAAAGTGCTTCAAAAGTGCTTAAATTTGACTTTAGAACCATAATGATGATGATAATAATGATAATTATTTTTTTTATGTAGATAAATTCATGTAAAACCCTTTTGGAGTAAAACTATGAAATAAAGTAATGTTTAAATATTTATTTTTCACCTACAAAGTTTACAAAATGATTCCTAATATATTATTAGTACACCAAAACATGTTTGACTTAGAAAACGCACACCCCTCCTCTCCCCTTCTCCTTACAGAATATTTAATACCGCCAAACACGTCCTTGAAAACACCTCTGACCACAACAAATCTGACAGACACGAGTCGTGTGAATGAACCCTTGGCCTCTGACAAACAAGAGGCCTTGGAACGTTCTATAAAAATCCTTTCAATTGAGAGACTGACAGAATATCAAAGCCATCCATTAAAAGAGGAATTATTAGAAACCTGAAGCCAGCACACAAAAAAGCACCCTGAGCCAAGCAAGAATTGATCTCCGCACGCTTAGCCGTTGAAAGATCAGCCAAATGAGATGCACAGGGTTTTTAATTCTACTGAATAATTTTGTCAATTAGTAGAGGCTCAATGAATTACCCAATAATCCGGTGTGGCAACTGTGAGGTTGTCACACTAGACAGGCTTCACAGAGGACTGTGCGAATTTGCTCAGTTTTCTAATCAAAGCTTCTTTTTTTTTTGGTTCCATCAGCCTGAGTCCGTCGCTCTCCTCGGGGTGACTGCTACCACTGCTGAGAGCGGCGAATAATTGGAAGGAACTGCTTAAAAATCAATGCGCGAAAGGAGGAAGAAGAAAAAAAAACTTTTAAAAAGTAATAAAAGAAATAACCCCCTGCCATTAGACAGAACTAAAGGAATCGAATGCTAAAAGGAGCTGTAAAGGTTCAGTACAGATGTCTGTGAAAGGACAGCTCTCTGCTAGTGTATTATGTCAAGTGTCTTCTTGTGTTAACAGGTGTTGTATGATGTTAATGATACAGTATGCCAGAAGGATGAGCAGGAGGATTTAGAGCTGTTATTAATGAAATACAGCAGATAACAGGTTTAAGTGTATATCACACTTCTTTTTTTTTTTCAGGAACAGAAGCTATTGGAGTTTTGCTAGCTGTGCAATTAGTGCAGGGATAGCAGGTTATCAAGAGGTCATTAGTTTTAGTGTGCAATATAAGTTCTTGAAGAGATTACAAGAAATTACTTGCTACAGTTAACACCAGTGATAACAGTGCATCAATACTTCCTGGGAGGCACAAGTAATATTTATATGTAGTGAAATATGTTTCAGACGTAAATTAATAAAAAATTTGTTTAAAAAATTCAATCAACAATGCTGATTCATCCAGTAGCAAAGTATAACTGAGAGACTGACTTCGGAATTTATTTCATTTTTAATATTTTGCTAAAATTGTATTGTTTTTATGCTATAAACATTTCGCTATAACCTTCAGAAACCTTCAACTGGATTTTTTTCCAAAACTGACTTTAGTAAATTTGTTGAATTCAAACAGATTAAGCTAAGCTATTTTTTTTTATCTGATTTAAAAAACATGATTTGAAACATGTTTTGGTGTACTAATACTATATTAGGAATCATTTTGTTACTGTGTGGGGAAAATTTTAATATTTAAACATTACTTTTTGATAGTTTTACTCAAAAAGGATTTTACATGATTTTATCTACACAAAAAATAATAATCATCATTATTATCATCATCATCATGGTTCTAATGTCAAATTTAAGCTCTTTTGAAGCACTTTACAAGTTTGGCAAATTACATATTTACATACACACACATCCTTCATTATAATATATCAGATGCAGTTTGTTATAATATTTTATAGTATCCTTTTTGAGTAAAATGTGATTGCATGTTTTACTATCTTTATTAAGATTTTTATTTTATTTAAATATTTAATTAGGGCAACGCAGTGGCACAGTAGGCAGTGCTGTCGCCTCACAGCAAGAAGGTCGCTGGTTCTAGCCTCGGCTGGGTCAGTTGGCGTATTTGTGTGGAGTTTGCATGTTCTCCCTGCGTTCGTGTGGGTTTCCTCCGGGTGCTCCAGTTTCCCCCACAGTCCAAAGACATGTGGTACAGGTTAATTGGGTAGGCTAAATTGTCCGTAGTGTATGTGTGTGTTTAAGTGTTTATGTGTTTCCCAGTGATGGGTTGCCGCTGGAAGTTCATCCATTGCATAAAACAAGTGCTGGATGAGTTGGCGGGTTCATTCTGCTGTGGCGACCCCAGATTAATAAAGGGACTAAGCCGAAAATAAAATGATTGAATGAATTACACAATTCACCTATAGCGCATGTTTTTGGACTTGTGGGGGAAACCGGAGCACCCGGAGGAAACCCACACGAACACGGGGAGAACATGCTAACTCCACACAGAATTACCAAGTGACCCAGCGCTACCCACTGCACCACCCTGTTTTAAGTTTAATACACTTAAATTTGTAAAAACTAATAAGTTAACTCAATTCCTTCAAGTTGTCCCAACATGATTGTGTGGAACTTAGCATTTTTTACAGTGTATTTTTTTGTGCTCAACAAAATCATAAAGGTTTTAAAACTCAAGAGGGGAAATTAATGATGACGTAATTTTCATTTTCTGCTGGTGAACTATCCCTTTAATACAGCATTTCAGTCATATTTGTGGGTCTGTGTAAAAAGGTATTGTTTTGACAATATTACCATCAGTACAAACGAATACATTTTTACATACATTTTTAAGTACATTGCTTTTTATGTAAACGCAGGGCTTAATTTGTGCCGTCACAAGCCAGATCTGGATCCGGCACCTATTAAATGTGATCTGACACCTCATTTTACCGACCCCCCCCCTCCCACCCTGCTTTTCACTTTTGTCCACGACTCCCCAACCCTCTTCACATTCATCTGCAAAGCCCCTCCCACCTCCTCTCCCTCTTCACTTTCATATGCAACAGAACACACCCCCCCCCCTCTCTTCACTTTCATCCGCGACCAAACCACTCTTACTACCTTTACTAAACTATCAATATGCCCAACATATTTTATATTTTTATTGCCTCAACGCATATCCTACCAATACCATTCTAACTCAATTACCCATTATATTCTGTCCATTCTCAATCAATCCCCTTTATCCTACATACATATTCTCTACACAATTAACTATTACCAATACCATTAACACAGTCAAAATGCTGAAGTTCACAACATTGGCCCTATGCCTGCAACAAACAGGATTACACTTGAGACTTAATTTAAATCCCCCTCGTGACCTCATTATGAAAATAATTACATGGAGTGGTGGAAACATAAAAAAGCTGATCATATATACTTTGAATGCAATTGTTGAGGTATACCCCTCCAAGCCCTTATGTTTGTTTAAAACTAAACTGTGGAAAGGAGCTCCACTTGAAACTTCTGTACGGTCTGCAATGTAACATCTCATGCTTTTCATCATGAGCTGCGATAATCATTTATCTTAATGACTAATAACTGATTGCTTCTAATGTGCCTCATCCCACAGCATCCCCATAGTGCGCCCACAGCCAGGTGATGTCATGTCAGAGGTGAATAATTAGCATGGATGTGAGTGATAGTCGCGTCGCTGTCTTGACCTTCCCAGATGTTCAGTTCAATGGCTTTACCCAATGGATCTAATTCTGTAAAAATGACACAAGTGGCCCCAACGCAGTTTCTGCATCTGTTTCTATTGGTTGGTGCTTGTTCTTGCCAACTGAACACGCTGGATTGATGTTTGCTGGGTCTTGAAATGTCTGAAAAGCGATGTATTATATTCTGGCGACTGTCAGCATTGGCTGCTATCTGTTGGTATACAGCACTACTAGCATAATCAAAGAACAAACTGCTGGGATGCCATTTTGAAGTATATCAGCCCAAAACTTTGTTTATTTGTAACCTCTGCTAGGGAAATTAGTCACATGGACTGGTAACAAGCTACTGTACATTGTAAAAAGTGATTAGTTCACTTTAATTAAAAAAAAAAAGAGCAAACCTATTGCTTCTAAAGTGATTAGTTGACTTTACCTTAATCCTTTTGTACTGTTGGGGATGTTTTCATCCACTCTGGGGTGATTTTGTGTCTTAATTTGGCCATAACTTCTTCTGTGTTTCAGCTAGCAGAATGATTTTTGGTGACTAATCTTATTTTGACACATATTATGGGAAAATGCTTTGCATTTTTAAAAAAATTCAACAATACACTTTGGGCAAATTTACTCTCTTTTTGTTATGTTCCGGATGAAAATATCCACTAAATTTAACTGCTGTAAAAATGCATCAGATAAATATTTTTTCAATTTTTTTTAAACATAAATCTGTTAATCCACCTCGCTTAGACAATTTGCTAATCAATTGATTAGACAAAAACAAGATTTTAACTCTTTAATTGCCAAATTCATAAACAATGTCACTGATTTGGTGAAAAAAAACCACACAAAATGACGTATTTTCCATATAAAAAGTAATTGTGGACTGGATAATTAAAAACAAAAATTTCACATTTGTTTGATTACAAAACCATGACATCATATAATCATGCATTTTTGATTGTTGGTGGTTTTCCCTGTTGGGAAGAGGTCAAATGTTTAATTTTTACTGTTGATCATCAGTTGGCACTGTTAACCCTAGATTGTCCTGTGCACTGTGGTGGAAAGAGTATTAAAAAATCATACTCAAGTAAAAGTAACATTACTTGCCTAAAATTTAGAGCAAGTAGAGTAAAAGTATCTGTTGTTAATATTTCTCAAAGTATGAGTAAAAAGTAGCCCTTTCAAAAGCACTCAAGAGTAGTGAGTAGTTAGTATTACGCTGCAAAAAGCTTATGCATTTACATGTCATTTGTGGATGTGTGTAAACATAACATTCTGTAGTGCATCAAGTTATTGCCCAGCAGGCACACAACGTCATAAGACATTAATATTACGTTAGATTTAGGTTGTGATGTCAGGTGACTAAAATTCAATGTCTAGCCAGCGTCTAAGGAAAACGTTATTTTGATGTCCAATAGTGACGTCAAATGCCGTTAATATTTGGTTGATTTTTGGTTAATTTTAGTATGTGTTAAAAAAAACCAAAGTCAAGGCAACATCTTAAACCACCCACATAGCAAAATATCTCTGGCCCAGCTCTGGCCCACACAATCAGCTTTTGCTTGGCCCACATGCCGCAGTGAATTATGGCACATGACTGGACCATATCTGGCTTCCAGACAAGGGCCAAACACGGACCATATCTGGGCCAAGTCTCAGCCGAGTTAGTAACCCATAACTGAGCCTAAAATGGGCCAGATATGTTGGTGTGTCACGACTGCAATGAAAATGATAAAGCCATAAATCATTGCACTATAGGCTTGCTATGGGTGAGCTTTTTTCTCAAAGCGACCTGATTGGTAGAACTTTTTTCTTTATTTTAAAATAATAAAAATGTATTTTAAATGTGGGTCAGGACAGGCCAAACTTACATGGCCCACATATCAAGTATTAACATCTGGGCCAAATACTACATTTTACTTTTGGCCCGAGTATTGTTTGCCACCTTAAAGACGGTGCCACCTCTGCCAAACCAGGGCCAAGTTTGGCCCACATGCTGTATGCCAGTGCCGGATAAATGCCTGCTGTGCCAGATTTATGCCAAATCTGGGCCAGAATTCTTTGCTACCTGGGCAACGTCATTTTGATGTCAAATAC